>NC_026003.2:16512509-16765009 GCF_000442705.2 Elaeis guineensis | reverse complement strand
ACACCAACAATTAAGTAAATTAATTACATCACATGGTCCCTCTTACATATTCTTATTTCCTCCATAGGGAGAGACAATAGGTGCAGTAAAGGGTAGCCTATGTCAGCTTAGAGATATGGAGCGAGAGAGAAAGAATAATAGAGGGAGATAGAGAGACAAAAAAGAGAGTGAGTGAGAGGTGTGGGAAGAGAGACGGGTGTAGTATCTACTCACCCTCCTCCATATACACATAAGGAAAAGGAAAGGAGAGAGGGAGGGAGAGAGAGGAGGTGGAAGGGAAAGAGGGTGTGACATGGTGAGAGAGATGGAAGGGGGACACAATGGAAAGGAGATGTAGTGGGGACTCAAGAATAGCAGTCAGTGATAAAGGACAATTGGCAAGAAGAAACGGGTGAGGTCAAGAATGAAGAAGCTAAAGAGATGGGGGTAAAGTGGGGTCTTGAGGTGGTGGCGTTGGATGCACACGAGAGAGGAAGAGAGATGGACAAGCCGTGGGGCAGGCTCCAGAAGGAACATGGCACGACCTTTGTTTTTATAGGGGCATGGATTTTGTTTTGATAGGGCACAGCCATTGTTCATTGAAGTGGAAGAGGGCAAACTTGGCTTAGGACATGGGCCTAGGTATCACATAGACATAGAGCCTTGTGATGATGATTGGCTCTCGCCTAATCTCTATGGTTGCTTGGTTGGTTACGAGCACAGCATGTGCATTTTACCCATTATTTTGCATCCACTCAGCCTCCCTTGCTACAAAAACAATTGGTTGAGGCAATCTGACCCATCATGCTCCAACTATGAATATTGGCCCTCAGACCAACTCAAGATTTGCCAAATTGGTATAGGACATATGCCGATCGACAACCAATTCGGTAGTGTACCGACACAAGATGGCTAAGCATGCCGATTTGGAATTAGCATACCAATTTCCCTTTTATTTTTTTTTCCAATTCTTTTTGGGTTTTAAGATCTCTAATTAATTTTTTTTTGGTTTGTTGAATGATTTTAAGCCCAAATTGATATTTGTAGGTGTTATTTGATGTTTTTATCACTCCGGTGCACCCTTAGTTGCACGTGATGCGAATCAGAGTCTGACGTGATGCTTTGCTCTAGGGATAAGCTTACAAGTTATGAGGACTAGCCTAGGAACAGCTATACAAATACTTGGTATTATTGAACCCTAATATGCTCAAAGCAATTAATAAGGTACAAACATAAAATGATACAACCAAGTGCATGCATTTAAAGTATACATATCGAGATCTAGAATCTCGTCAAGTGCTGATGTCACTCATACATGTCCTGATCATTTGCATAATCAGGAATATCAATCAATCCCTTTAACCAAATGGCATTATGCTCATCCTATAAGTAATACGTGCTAGATTGTAGCCGATCTTAGATCTCTTGCTGAAGCTCTAAGTCTAAGAAGTTCTCGGGCTGATAGTATGATTGGCCGGTAGCAAAATTTGATCCATAGGATACTCCTTACTACATAGCGTAGTGGCCATTGAAAGACGATACCTCAGATGTACCATATCTATATCCGTATGGATCATAAGTTGTTTATGGCTGTGGGCAAGGTTGGCCGTCTCGATATCAGATCCCATATTTACACAATCCTATTACAATGTCAACACGCACTTTGGTCGGTATGATACAAGATAGCGTATAGATCTGGTATCGTATGCCGTGTATAAGATGGTATGAGGTAGTACGACAAACAATGGTTATGGGTAATATGATCCAGAATATGAGGATAAACCTAGTATGTGAGGTCATCTATAGCTACATCATGTTTTGAATGACCTCGAGGAGCTCATTGCTTATATGCAATCGTATCCTCGCAGACTCCCAGCTTGTGCATTGTATTCCCTATGCTATGTGGCATTTGTAAATTGGGGATTCACCGATGAATTGAAGACCATCTGACAGCCACATCTCATAAATGGTGGTCTCCTATCCTTCACTCCCTCATTAACCACCAGATCCATGATTGTTAGAACTGCCATTACTATTCTTGGTCACTGAATCTAAGTGAACTGACTCCACTCTCTCCATTGGTGATGCAACTATCTTTTCTTTTCCCTTGTCTTTGTGTTGAGCAACTACTTGCCCTCCCCTCATATCCCATACTAGTTGGCTATGCGGAAAGGATGGATGTTGACATGTCGTCATGCTGTTTGAGATGATCGAGTAGAGTGGTGGCCTCGTCTAAACATCTCTCAATCAAATCTCTGAGAGGATGTCTGGAACATGGAGTCTCATGATGAATGACTCCCCAATTACCACTCTAACTATGGTTGATCAGCTAGAAGCCTATGTGGAATGTTGCCTTTTATCCATTGCTCAGCATCCATCCTAACCTCATTAGTTACAAAATTGGTAGTTGTGGAGATGATCTTGGCTTGTCAAACTCCGCCTCCTGCTGCTGGCCCATATGTCATCCGATCATCAGATCTTCATCATCATGAACAAAAGCATCCATCATTGGACTCGAGTATTGTAGCTCAACTTCCTCCTAAATGCATCTGAGCCTCAATCTCAAATTATAATGAACATATACACTGTCGTTGAGGTGTCTCTATGTCAAATGGTTCCTCTACTTGCTATATTTGAGGGCGAAGGTCAATAAATGCACTTATAGCCACTCGAGAAGACCATTCGGAAGAGGATCCAGATGGCAATTTGCTTCAGATTTCTTGCAGATAAACCAAAATGAATTCACTTTTCAGCTGCAAATGTGTTGGAGCAAAATTATGATAATATTGTATCATATTAGTAGCTATATAACATTAAGTAAGAGTTATCATCATTGATATCTAATCTATCTAGATTCATCTTTTCTTTGGTTACAATGGCTAATTTGACTCAACTTTCGGTGCTCTCCCTCAACATTTTTCATCTGTGAAAATATACTTTTTATAATATGTTATTGGTTGAAGATAGATTTAAAGTTAACAAAAACATGCCGCTTACCTCTTCTAGACACAGTTGCAATTTTTGGATCGGGCTTCAGCTTGTATATCACATTACATAGGGCGGTCAGAAGCTTCTTGTCCATGTCTATCCAAAGTACGATGTGCTGGAACCTCTGGTTCAAGTAGTAAGTTGAAAATAAATGTTGTGATAGTTTAGGTAAAATTGCATAAGTACGAGAGTAGTCAAATTTTTGGAGCATTCTTGATTTCTTGCTTACCCGTTAAATGCAAGTGACTACCCATTTGGTAGTCCCATCGTCACTCAATGGTACTGATGTACTCCTAGGTATGTTTCAGATTTGCACTTTTCTAATTGGTTTGCCCTCTCGATCATATGATATAAAAAGCCATCTAGGGATATCTCACTATCCATAGTCCGAAGTAGCTCATATAAAGGCTTAATATCCTTCACTATCTTCTCGGCCCATTCCTAGAATGTCTGCCTCATCATTAAGTTCTTGATAGTACTTAGCTCCATGCCGGCCCTCATATATTTGTGCTCCTGCCACTCAGTACTAACAAACATCTGATGTAGGCCTATGTACCTATCAAAAAGGCTATCAAGTGCTATGTAATTTGTAGCGAATCGTGTGACACCTGATCTCAGATCTCTCCCCCTATGTATCTCTGAATTAATGATGGGTCTGTGTGGTTATAGATAAATCTAGTGATAGTCTGTGCTAACTCTACTACCCATTACACCCTACAAAGCTTCCCAATATTCATCAACGTGATGTTGATACAATGTGTAGCATGTGGGATCTAGAAAATATATGATCGCCACAACATTAGAATCTCCCTTGCGGCCTCATATTGTGGCCCATTATCGATGATATCCTGTATAATATTTTGTTCTCCTACTTAATCAATCATCTCCTTCATTGATCTAAGGATGCATATGGCATCATGCACCTAGTCTGAAGCATTAATTGACTTCTGAAAATATATTTTTTATCACAATATGTCAGAAAGTTTATGATGCTCTATCTGGTACGATTGATCCAACCATCATGCATTACTATCAGTCCATATATAGGCCACTTGCTCTGGTGGGATGCAATCCATTTCTGTAGCTACTTGTTGTCAAGAAGCTCATTGTAGATGTCCTTCGATTCTAAAGGATCTATAGTCTACACCAAGGCTGACAACCTATATTGATGCAATGGCAGCGATAGTATGTGCTACTTGTCATATTTGTTGGGATGTGGCTAAAGTGAGATCAGGATCCAATAGCTCTCTACATATTTTTTTTTCCTTTTCAACATACTGTGAAGTGTCAACCCTTTATTGCTTTGAATCCTTGCTAAGGAGGCATGCAAATCCAAGTCATGGATGGTGGCTCTTAATGGAATATCTCTGGAGGACTTCTTTCTGCTATCAAAAATTCTTAGAATAGATGTAATATGGCTAATGCCTCTACTGACAGCCTCTCTAATTAAGGAGGTTCTTTTAAACATTAACTCTCCCCTGGCGGTCGCAGAGCCTGATGCTGACTCGTAGAGCTTTATGCCTGGCCACCTCCTCAAGCTACCACGAATCATCCAAGCTCATCTGAATGGTAGTTTTGATATGTGCCTCCTTGTCATCTGGATTGAAGGCCTCCTCTAGCCCATCGAAGTGATGGGAAGGTGGCTCTGTGGCTAGGTGGTCCATTTCGTTCGAAACCCTCTTTCATTGCTCTAAAATCAGTGAAGTGCTTTTTCATTAGTTGTTGAACTTCTTTTAGGTATTTTCAGTATATAGCTACATCGAGATAACTACCAGCCAAGTACTACTTTAACCTAGTTACTTCTCCTCTCCCGAACTTCATGTTGCACTAAGTACTGCCTTAACCTAGTTACCCCTCCTCTCTCGAACTTCATGTTGCACTACTTGCATTTCTAATGATACCGATCTGAGAGCATTTGCCCGTGGTCCCAATCAATATCATGCTTTGGATTCTTTGACGGATCTGTTTCTGCAAGTTAACAAGCATGTCAGTTTTGTAATTATATAAAAATGATAAAATTTCATTGTCCTAAAAAGATGTATCTTCTACTTCAGAAAATACTTCTAAATTATGTAATAGATAGTCACAATTTTTCATAGTTATTTCTAATTTTTAAAATTTTTTAATTAAAAATAATTTAAAATATCATAAATTCAAAACATTATATTTTGTACTTGAAAAAAACACTTTTGAATTATCTAATACATAGTACTTATTTTCATTTTTTGAATAATTATATATTTTTTATTAATTATTTAAATTAAAAATATTTTTAAATATAAAAAAGTTTGAAAAATTAATTTGAGCTTATATTCATATGGAATCCTGCAATGGATGCTCTACATATTTTTCTAAGCCCTTAAGAATGCATGCAAAGCTACTTATATCTCAATTTTATTCAAATTTAGGCCTAGGCTACACTATATACATGTTGTGCCAAAACTTTTATAAATGGACACCAAATTTATATCAAGAGTAGCTTGTATGCCTCCAAACAATATTCTGATTTTATAGTTAAATTTTGAATTTTATTTTTTAATAATTTTTAAATATGAATATGTATTTTTAAATTTAAAAATTATATACTTAATGAAAATTAATGATTTTAGCATCATTGTGTAGATCATTGATAGATCTACAACATGTAATAAAATCATGCTAATATCAAAAATTTTGGCATGATCTCCCTTTGTTTTTGTAATTTTTGAGAATATCTGAGCTTGGGAAAAAAAAGAGAAGAATGGGAGGTGGGGAGAAGCTTGCACACCTTCAATCTAGCATTTGCCCTTGTTTTCTAGCTGTTTTTTGCTTAAGGGAGGAAGAGAATTTTGAGGGAAATGGGAGAATTTTTCTTGAGAAGGCTTCAAGACGCTTCCTATCACTTAAATAATTGAGTGATGGGCTGAACCGTCATGAACTAGGCGAGCTATTCGAAGCGGTCCAAAGTGGTTCGGGTTGGGGGGGGTGCAAAAAAAAGGACTAAACCAACCCAGCCCCACACCGATTTGGCTCAGTATGGGGTGAACTGGGCGATTTGTCCCAGTTCGGCATAGCATGGACCAGCCAATTATCTCATCATCTCCATCAAATACAAATTTTTTGTGAAGTGGAATATCATATTTCAGTTCCACCTCCTCTTGGATGCATTTAAATTTGAGCCTTAGATTGTAAGGGACGTATGCCAAGTCATGCAATTGCTTTGATGTCAGTTGGTTCCTTTGTTTGCTTTGATTTAGGGCAAACGGGGACTAATTGCACTCATAGCCACTCGAGGAGACTTTCTGTGGGAGTATCTGGGTCTCTAACCTTCACAGGTGTTTCAATGATGGCACAAAATAGAACCACCATTAGCTACAAATGCAACAAGTAAATTTGCATATCAAATACTATTTATCATAAATTTAAAATATTAGATTAGTTGTAGATGGTATCTAAAAAATATATGGATTCATGTTATCTTTGCATGTCACAATTGCCCCCTTGCTAATGCTGTGTGAAGCCTTCCTAAAAGCTTTGATCTGTGAAAGAGATGTGATATATAATAGTAATATGCTTGAATTGACAAAGTCATGATCTTGTATCCTATTAACATTCACTTACCCCCGCTAGACATTCGATAGCAATGACCGAATCTAGCTCCATCTTATAAATGACATTACATGGGGCGGTCGATAGTTTCTTGTCATGTCCATTCTAAGGACACTATATTGGGACTTTGAGTTTCGGTAGTAAGATGCCATGACATTTTCATTGATTTAATTAACCAATAAATAGTTGAACTTAGATCTTATTTTATAAGGATAAACAAGTTTTAAGGATTGAACTTGAATTGTCTGCTAGATGTAAGTCCCTGCCCATCCAGTAATGCCACCTCTACTTAATGATGTCGATGTACTCATTAGCATGCTTCAGATCGTCATGCTTGATCTTAGTCTTAGAAGCCATCAATATATGGTATAAGAAGCCTGTCTTAGGATATCTCTTGCTATCCAGTGATGCCACCACTCGATATAGTGGTGTAAATACCTTAACTATTCTCTCGGGCTGCTTATAGAATTGCTGGCTTATCACTAAACCCGCCACGTGACTGCCTTTTGTGCCACTATGAGTATATTTGCTATCCTGCCACTCGAGACACTTAAGAATATCTTATGCAGGCTGCCTTATTTTCAATAAGGCCATTGATTGCAATGTAGTGCATGGTAAAGCGAGAGATTGCTAGCTTTAGTATCTCGCCTCTAGTGTTCTTCCTTATCAAACACAAAACCAATGTGTGATTATATCTTAATGTTGTGATTATCTAGGTTGTCTCCACCACTTGCTCGACCCTACGAAACTTGCTAATGTTCATTAGCATTAAACCTATGTAGTGTGTAGCACGTGATCCAGAAAATATATGGCCTCCTGATCATTGGAATGTCCTTGGAGGTTTTGTATCATGGTCCATTATCTATATTCACATGCACGACATGTTACTCTCCTATCCAATCAATTGCATTGTTGATTAATCTAATTGTGTATTGGGCATCATGGACTTTGTCTGAACTCTGAAGCATCATTTGACTTATCGAAGGATATCTTCTTGTCACATAATGTCAGGAAATTGGCGATGCTTCGCCTGCCATGCCCCATCCAACTGTCACATATCAAAGTCGCACTACAGGTGCCCCCCTTGCTTTAGTAAGAGGCCATCCATCTTTCTAGCTCGTTATTATCAAGCAGCTAATCATGCATGTCCTTTGGCCTAAGATGATCTCCACCCATATTAGCTCTGAGTAAAGTTGATAGCAAGGTTCGCGGACTCGATACCGAAATTTGTGCGGCTAGCCAGTACTATGGGTCGGTATGGATCCGTACTAGATCGAACTGGCGCAAGTCGACACAAAGGAAGCGAATTGGAAGGAGGATAAGAAAGAAAGAGAGAGAAATAGAGAGAGGGGAGGAAGAAAGAAAAGGAAGGATGGGAAGCCGTTGGAGATGCCGTCGGACAACCTTCGGCTAACTGCCATGGCCGTTGGACGGCACACTCCTTGCGTGAGGCGCTGCAGGCTGTTTTGCCCCTCTTTTATGGATATTTGTTTTAAAAATCCGCAAAAGCATAAAGTCGGCAATCCCATCGCCGGCTTCACTATTTTTGACTTTTTAAAAAAGATCAAAAAGTGAAGCCGACAAGCCGATTGCCGGCTTCACGGCTTGTCGGCTTCACTATTCATTGCTGTTTTTAAAAAAAAATATGATGAAGGAATAGGGGCTGTTGTCCCTATTCCACAGTCGTGGCTTTACCCACATGCTTTCCACTGCCTGATGGCCATGACGGCTATCCGACAAACTTCGCCGGTTGTGCCCCCTCCGGTGCGTCGCTTTCCCTCTCTCTTTTTTGCTCGTTTAAAAGTCCTATCGGGTGATAATCGAGCCGTGGAGGCTTCCGCGGCCCTCCGACGGCCACAGCGAGCCACCATCGACCTTCGACGGCATCTGCTCTCTATCCCTCTCTTCTCTGTCTTTCTCTTTTCCTCTCCCTCTTCTGATATACTACTTTTTTCATTCGAACCATCCTAGTTCCCCACCGGTCCAGCTCGATATGGGGCGTATCGGCCGGTTTGGGCCGGTACGAAATTCCTTGGTTGATAGTAGACCTTGTCACCCCTCCCCACTCCACTTAGTGTCACACCCAAGGTTTGCCATACCATGCCGAACCGGTCGGTACACCCCATTTCGTACCGGATCGATGGGGAACCGGCACGATTCGGCCGATAAAATCGGTACACCGACTGTACCAAAGAAAAAAGAACAGAAAGTGAGAAAGAGAGAGAGAGGGGTGGGAAGGGAGGGAGGTGGGAGCCGTCAGAGGCCGGCTGCGGCCGTCGGAGGGCTTTCAAGTCCCGTATCGCTCGATAGGGCTTTCAAGAGAGCAAAAGAGAGAGAGAGCGCTCAGAGGGGGGCGGAGAACCTACCGGACGGACGGTGCCTCTGTTGTGAGGCTCTCGATGGCCGACGAGCTGACGTCGACGGCCTGAGGGCAGTCGAGCGGGCGGAGCCCCTCCGCAGCTCCGTCTCCTTTTTTTTTCGAAACAGACGACGTCTGTTTCGATTTTTTTTTTTTTTTTTTTTTAAACTTATGAAGTCGGCAACTGGGTTGCCGACTTAAGAATTTTTTTTTAAAAAAAATAAAAATATGAAGCCAGCAAATTGTTTGCCGACTTCACTTAAAACCATGTTTTTTAAAAAAAAATTTGCGAAACAGGGGGGATGCCCCTGTTTCATGCCTGTGGCGCCGCGCGCGTGGACTGCGCCCTCCGACGTCCACGGCGGCCAGTCGGAGGCCGTCCGACGGCCCCGCCGGCTCCTTCCCCTCCCTCTTTTGTTTTCCTCTTTCTCTCTCTCTATTTCTCTCTATTTCTCTCTTTTTTTCTTCCGGTTCAGATCATCGATTCGGTACGGTATGAAACCATACCGAACTGTACCGTCGGCCGGCCGAAACGGCCGACGGTACCGGTTCAGCATATCTTGGTCACACCACTTGCACCTGCATTGATGCTGGCCTGAAATCATGACACCATTATCCTAATCTATGTCACGTTTCCTTTCGTTTTGCTTTCTTCCTGGATCCACTTCTGCAAGTTTGATGCACACGCATCATATATCCTGGATCCACTTGTTCATGGAAACTGATCGGTATGAGTCAATACACCCCAAACCGAGCAATTTGGGATGGTTTGGCCTTCCTTTCCTTGGACACTAGGCTATCTTGAATGTTGGGACACCACACTCTTAAGTACCAGGGTGAGGTGATTCTACTTTTCTCAAATGCTTGAGGTTGTTGACCTCACCACTACCAAATCATTTGTGCTGAACATAGGGCTGGACATATTATTGTTTAATAAGATATTCCTAAAAGATGACACTAAGATCATTCCTTCACGTCATCCATCTTGCTTTAATCCTATCAGAGACAACCTTGTCTGTATTTGCATTCTTTATTAGATAGATTCAAGATAGCAAACATACTTTTCCTAGATTTTCTTTAATTCCTGAATTTTAACATCTATGATTCCTCTAGTATTTCTTCTGAAATTTCAAGCCATGTAGTTTACCTTTCATCGACTTAAGCTTCAAACTGTTGCTTACATGAAACACACATGATATAACTTGTGCCTCTTCCCTTTTCTCAACAACTATGAAGTGAGTACTTAGTACACAAAGGCCTTCTTGATTTTATATGTATTGCATTTGAGCATCCATAAAGTTTGGAAGTCAAAGCTGACCAAGATCTATTTTTAAAGGAACTACTTGGTCTCACCATAAGTAGTTTTTACACGTCATTGCTCCTGAATTCAAGGTTGTCAAATGACCTAGGCATTTCCAAGCAGTGGACCCCTTTTATGGTCTAGGCAAGTGCCAAGGTGATTAGGTGGCCATCGAGGGAGGAAATCTCTGCAAACTTGTATTATGCATACTATTAATCATATGCAGAATAGGCATGTACATATTCTTCATCAACTCTTTTTTCACTATATACGGGATGACGAACCAATTTTTCAGCCTTAAAAAGTCCAAAGTAGTAATAGCATTGCTGCTGCTGTAGCATCCAACAAGCTATAGAGCAATGTTTGCTATACCGGTCGGTTCCTTATCGTACTGGGTGTACCGTACCATACTGGTATTGAACTGCACTATACAACATGCCGCACTGACAACACCAAACTTCTATCGATACTATAATAGGATGGTACCGGTATGGGGTCTAGTGACGAGATAGCGAACCTTGCTATATAGAGCACAACCTAGTAGCCAAGATCTACTAAGAGGTGAAAGGAGGAGGCAAGTAGAATAGTGGCTGCCAAGTAGAAGAAAAGAGCAGGGAAAAAAGTGGAGGAATGGCTAGAAGTGTTTTAGGTCATTGCTATCCTCCCACTCATCCCATGGGGCTAAATAGGGGGAAAAAAGGAAAAGAAACCCTTAAAGAGGTAGAGTTTAAGCAGACTTTGCCTAGCCAACCCGATCAAATTAAGTGCCTAGGTGGTTGCTTTCAACATCACTACATCCATGCATGCATTTAACATTGTTAAATTTCCAAGTTGACTTGTTGTCTTTCTCAGGTCTCACTAATTAAGTTTTGTTTATATTATTTTTAAATCGTAAACTTCTCTTAACATAAGGGTTGGAATTTTTCATCTACATCTAAACTCTTTTTATGTATAATAATAAATCATTAATGTTTTCTTTTCCACTTGCATGTGTTTGGATTATGAAAGCACTAATAAGTTTGTTTCATGTTTTTATCGATGACTTGAATTTTTACAACAGGTTCTTTCTTTCCCAAAAATAGCCACGTTAGGAAGTCAACATCAATTCACAAAGATTGATAAGAAAAATGCTTTTTACCATAGATTTCTAGCTTTATAGAATCATATTAGGTAAACAAGGTTGGATTATACTTTTTCATACTTTTGGGATTTTTATTAACTTTTTGAATGTTTTTAGAATCCTGTTTTAAGTTGTAGTGGTGTGAAAAAAATCCTAAGATATATGTTAGGTGGGGTAGGTCAGGGTCATTATGGTTTAATACATATGAAAATTTAAACATAAGTTTCTGGCTTTTAAAAGTGTAAAGTTTATGAAAGGGCCCATTAGGGCTAGGTGAAAAATCATTCTATGTGATTTATTTTGAAAGAATGAAAGTATTCCTTTAGGACAGGTTCATTGTACATGACTTGTTTTGAAAAGATAAGAAACCTTCTGGTCCTGCTCTTGTAAACCTTAATCTTCCTCATATTTTCTGTGTAAGTTAAATCTGTGATAAATTTCTGTTATAGGACTACTATGGAGGTCTGCCAATTGACTGGAAACTTTTTCTTTGGACCTATACCTTGTCTGAAGAGCTAAAACTGAAATTTTTGTCCTTCTTGAAATTTAGAATCAAAAACACTTTCTTTCCTGTTTACTGTAACATGACAATGAGGAGATTTCTTGACCTAAACCCTAGTTTCCCAAACCCTTCCTTCATCTCCTCCCCTTCCTATGTAGGCCACTTTAATTGGTCCTACTCTCATAATTTTAATCTAGTTTGCTAACTCATACAGAATGTTTTAATCTTGTGATAGCATGGATATGTTCTACTTGGCCAAAAAAAAAAAGTCATAGGTGTCGAGCCAACCTTGTATTTGGATGGAGATAATGAGATTTTAAAGTGTAATATCATATGGATATTCATCGATTGTACTTTTGATATTCTATGTTTGTTCACAATAAATCATCTTACATTATTGCTTGTGTAAACATTTTGATGCAGATGCAAATTTTTCCATACTCAGTGTTCTATGTATTCTTCGAACAATATCTTGATATATGGAAGACAGCTTTGATCGACATTTCTATTGGTCTTGGTTAGTATTCTCATATTTCTACTTGTGAAGCTACAACTGTCAAATTCTGATAAGGAGCTCACGATGGGAGTAATTGTTAATATGGTTGCATAATTTCTAGTATTTCTAGATCATCTATATCACTGAATCTTTTCACATTTAGTAATGCAAAACAAAAACATATTTTTGTGCTTGCAAAGTTATTGAGTTGCATTATACTCTTGAGAAATGTAACTAGAAGTCTAGAACAACTATCAAATCCTTGATTCAGATCATTGGCTAATTTTTTCAGTCATATTAAGAATGACCAATTAATCTTGTAAGTCTTAACTATTGCTTGAATGTCTATGCAATGCTTATCAATTAAGACAATGATTTGTTGAAATGCTTAGCTGCCCTTCTTGTCTACTTACAGTTTAAACAACCACTTAAATACTTTCGAGGCCTTTTCGGTTTGCTTAACTACATAAATGATTGTCTATATTTTCTTTCAAAAAATTTGAATGTGCAATTTCTAAGGTGCTCCAAACAATTGTTGCCTGGTGAACTTTTGCAAGTTAACCATCAACATTCTCATTGTTGGGCCCAAAGCAAACAAGGGTCCATCAACAAATTCTTCCCACTTATGAATCACATAGTATGATTTAAACTAGTCATACCACTTGATTGCATCACCAGGAAGATTGATGGAGGCAATCTCAACCTCTAGGTTACCTATAATATTATAAAAAAATGAAGCACTATTCTGCTTCTAACGTCCGTCCCGATGGCTCACCATCATCGATCAAGGAAATTCCACCTTTGTGCAAGAAAACTTATATTCAATCATGATGTGTAGCGTACCTTCTTCTTAAAAAAAAAGATGGATACCTTTAGTATCTTTAAGATTCTTTGCATAGGGGTTTTGATCTTGCATATCCTCCACTTTTTCTTCAATTGAATCTTTGGCAACGACTGATGCTTAAGCCAAATCATGATGATCCTTTCAAAGTTATTAAAAGATGAGCAATTGTGGCTTGACGGAACTCCTTTAGTTCATTAAGCTTTTGATCAAACTTTTCCTCAATATCAGCCTCCTATTGCAAGTCTCTTCTTCAACCTTTTGTTTGTTGAGAATGTTTTGTTGCCAGACCATAGGACATGAGATCTATGATGTTGAGCTTTTTCTTCAGATTTCACATGAGGGTCATGCAGCTGCAACTAGAAGGGTGCTTAGTACCAAGTAGGAACCTAATTGTGTATGAATGGTATCTTAAGCAGAAAAAGAGGAAAAAGAGACTTGCAATAAAGAAAGGATATTCAATCACTTTCAATAGATTGAGACCTCTAAAATCCTTAAGCACCCCAAGGATCGCCAATCCGATATCGAGACCCATACTAGTCGACAACCTGTTCGGTACGGTATTGGTTCAATACCATACCATACTGACACACAATACAGCTGGGCATGCCAGTTTGAAAGGCTGGGCATGCTGGTTTGTCGGTTTCAAACCAGCACGCCAATTTTTTGTCCTTTTTTTTTAATTATTTTTAAGGTCTCTAGTAAATTCTTTTGGGTTTTCAAATAATTTTAAGTCCAAATTAATGTTTTTTGATACTATTTGATGTTTCCAACTTTCCATCACTCTGGTACACCCTTAATCATGCATGATGCTGATCTTTAGGAACAACCTTATAGGGACTAGGTATTATTGAACCCTAATATGCTCAAATCAATTAATAATACATGACTCTAAAATGGTACAATCGATTGCATGCATTTAAAATATGCATTCTAAGATCTAGAATCTTGTTGAGCATCGATGTCCGTCATAAATATCTGGATCATCTACATAATCAAGAGGAACATCAGTCCATCTCTCTATCCGAACAGCATTATAGTCCTATGCACTCACCCCATAAGGTATGTATGTTGGATTGTAACTGGTTTCAGATCTCTTGCTTAAGCTATGGCTTTGAGAGGTGTCTCGGACTGATAGTACGGCTATGGAGGGGTCCATCCAAATATGCTGATGGCCGTAGCAAAATCTGATCCATAAGGTGCTCTGGACTACATCATATAGCTGCATCAGATCTTGAACGATCTTGAGGGGCGCATCATCTATATGCAATCATATCCTTGTGGGCTCTACTAGCTCATGCACCATGATCCCTATCTTATGTAGCATGTGTAAAGTGGGACTCATCAGTGAATCAAAAACCACCCAATGGTTGCATCTCATATACGGTCTCCTATCCTCCACTCCCTTCTTGACCGCCAGATCTAGTACCATCAAAACTGTCATCCTTACTCTCCTTGGTGTTTGAATCTGATTGAACTAACTCTTCCATTCTCTCGATCGGGGCAACAACTGTATTTCCTTTCCCTTTGTCTTTGTGCTGAGCAGCTGCCTGCCCTCCTCTCCTACCTTGCTCGAGCTGGCTATGTTGTGAGGATGGATGTCATCTTGCTCTCTCAGATGACCATGTAGCATGCCGACCTCTTCTAAGCATCTCTCATTCAAATCTCTACGAGGATGTCTAAGACATTGAGTCGCATGATGAATGACTTCCCAGTGACCCCTCTAGCTATGGCTGATCAACTAGAAGCTTGCATATAATGTTACGGAGAGCCCATCACTCAGCATCCATCCTAACCTCACTAGTTGCAAAATTGGCTAATCATGGAGGCGATTCTGGCTCATCAAGTTTCAGCTCCTATTACTGGTCCACAATCCAGCCAATTATCTAATCTTTGTCATCAAGAACAAATATATGTGCAATCAGATTTGAGTACTTCATCTCAACTTCCTTCTAAATGCATTTCAGTCTCAACCTCAAATTATATTGAACGTATGCAAGGTCATTGAGGTATTTGTGTCAGACGGCTCCTCTACTTGACGTGGATGAGGGCGAAGGTTGATCAATTGCGCTCACAACTATTCAAGGAGACCATTTGGGAGAGGATCTGGATAGCAAGTCGCTTTAGATTTTTTGTCGGTAAATCAGAATGAATCCACTATTCAGCTATAAGAGCATCAAGCAAAATTACGTATACAACTATATCATAATGTATCATATTAGTAGCTATGCAATGTCAAGTAAGAATTGTTGTCATTGATATCTATTCTATCTAGATTCATATTGTGTTTGATTACGACAGTTGATTTGCCTCCAAAACTTTGTGTGCCCTCCCTAAACATTTTCATCTACAAAAAATATACTAGTTATAATATGTTGCTGGTTGAAGAAAGAGCTAACAAAAACATACCACTTAACCTAATTTACTTACCTCTTCCAGACACAGTTGTGGTTTTTGGATCAGGCTCCATCTTATGTATCACATTATGTAGAATGGTTAGAAGCTCCTCATCCATGTCTATCATAGTTACAATGTATTGGAACCTTGGGTTCGGGTAGGAAGTTACATATAGATTTTGTAATTATATACATAAAGTTGTACGAGTAAGAATTTTCAGATCGTTGTTGATTTCTTTGTTACCTACTAGATGCAAGTCTCTACTCTCTACCCATCTGGTAGTCCTACTATTGCTCAATGATATTGAAGATGCACTCTTGGGCATATTTTGGATCTACCATCTTGATCTTATTCTTTGCACTCTCCATCGTGTGATGTAAAAAGCCCATCTGGGGATCTCTCTCATTGTTTATAGCCCAAAGCACCTCATATAAAGGCTTCATAGCCTTCACTATCTTCTCGGCCCTCATCCAAAATATCTATCTCATCACTCTTTTAAGCACTGACAAAGATTTTACATAGGCCTTTTTTCTTATTAAGAAGGCTATCAAATGCTATGTAGTTCATAGCGAATCGTGTCACACCCGATCTTATGATCTCTTCTCTTGTGTATCTTCGCACGAGTGACAGGATCCATGTGTGGTTGTAGATGAATCTAGTAATACTCTGTGTTGACTTTACCATTTGCTGAGCTCCATGAAGCTTCCCAATATCTATCAACATGAGGTCGATACGATGTCCAGCATATGGGGTCCGATAAATTTGCAGTTGCTGCTTCAGGATCTCTCCTGTGGCCTTGTACGGTGGCCCATTATCAATAATAACCTACATGACATTTTGCTCTCCTATTTAATCAATCACCTCCATCAATCTCAAGATGCACATGGCATCATGCACCTAATCAAAAGCATCAATTGATTTATGAAAAATATTTTTCCATTAGAAAGTTAATGATGCTCCATCTAATAGGATCGGTCTAACTATCACATCACCATCACTCTGTATCCACTTATTTAGGATGCAATCCATTTTTCCACCTCTTTGTTATCGTCAAGAAGCTCATCGTAGTTGTCCTTCGAATTTTGATTCTAGAAGATCTACACCCAGTCTGGTAGCCTATATGGATGCAATGGCAAAGCGAGAGTATATGCTATTTGTCGTATTCACTGAGATATGGCGGAAGTAAAATCAGGATCCAATAGCTCGACACATATCTTTTTGTGTCCTTCAGCATATGATCAATCTTCTGTTGCTTTGAATCCTTGTTGGAGAAAGTATATGTATCCAGGTCATAGATAATGGCTCTGGTGAAATATCTCTGGAGGACTTCTTCCTTTTATCTAAAGCTCCCAGCATAGATGCAATATGACTACCGCCCAGTGTTCGCTGAACCACCCCAAATCGGATGGTTCGGGGCATGCCGAATATACTGATGGCTAACTGGTGTGGTTCGGATGTTCGATTTAGAACATCGACGAATGCAATACAAGGAAGAAGAAAAGAGAGGAAAAGAGAGGGGAGGAAAGAAAAGGAAAAGGCCATCGATGGGTGGCGATTGCCCATCGAGGCCATCAGAGGGCGTCGAGCCTCCAGGTCTCCACGATCCTCCGCAAGATATGAGAAGAGAGAGAGATAGAGAGAGGAGGGGAGAGGAGGAAGGGGAAGGTGGTAGGGAGGCTGTTGGAGGGCCGTCGAATGGCCGTCGTGGCCATCAGATGGCCCAAAACAACCCCCACAGCCGTCATTGTTCGAAGCAAGGGCTTTGCCTCTGTTTTGTCAGATTTTTTAAAAAATCTAATACATAGTGAAGTTTGTAATAGGTTAAAGTATCATGGGGGTTGTTTCGAACCGTCCGATGGCCACAGCAGCCATTCGATGGCCCTTCAACGGCCTCCCCGCCGCCTTCCCCTCTCTCTATCCCTCTTCTCATTTTTTCTTGTGGACCGCAGAGCCCGAGAGGCCTCGACGGCCCTCCGGTGGCCATCGCCGGTCTCCCTTCCTTCCCCCCCTCTCCCTTCCTTCCCCCCCTCTCTCTTTCTCTCTTTTTCTCCCTAGTTCATCCTTCATTTTCATGTTGGTTTGAGCCTAGTACGGTTCATTATGGGGGCGTATCATCGGTCGATAGGGATCCAATTTCAAGTTAGCGATCCTTGCTATCGCCTCTATTGATGCTCTCCCTAACTGAAGAGGTCCTAATGAACTTTGACTCTCTGGTGGTCATAAAGCCCAACCTAGACTCATAGTGTCATGGCCAAATCGAGCACCATGTCTAGCCAACTCCTCAAGCTGTCACTGATCTTCCAAGCTCTGGCAATTTAGATCTTTTTTGCCTCATCATCTAGAGAGACCTCTGATTCTCTAGAGTGATAGCAAGGTGGCTACTTTGAAATTAGCAAAGTATTTTTTTCATCAGATGTCAGACCTCTTTTAGATATTTCCGGCACAACTATAGGGATAACCATCAATCAAATGCTGCTCCAACCTAATTACCCTTTTTTCCTTTAATTCTCTATTACATCAGTTGCATTTCCTATGGCACCGACTCGAAAGCATTTGCCCATGTTCTCAACCAATGTCACACTCTAGGTTCTTCTTTAATGGATTCATTCATGTAAGACTAAGATGCACATCAGTTTAATAATTTTGTAAATATAATAAAATTTCCTTGTCTTAAGAAAAATATACTTTCTACTTCAAAAAATTCTTCTAAATTATGTAATACATAATTATAATTTTTCATAATTACTTCTATTTTTATTAATTTTTAAATTAAAAAATAATTTTAAATAACATAAATTCTAAAAAATATATCTTTGTACTGGATGATTCGGTTGTGTACCAGCCTGAATCGAATAGTTTGGATCAGTTTAGGCTGGTTCGGCCTATTTCCCAAAAATTAGGGCTGAACCATACCAATTCCGCCCCATTATGGTTTGTTATGGGGTGCACCGGCTGGTTTGGTCCAGTATGGTGTTCCATAAAAGCTAATTTATTAGTCTGATTCTCTTGTATAAATGACCCCTAGGGCACTACATATTCATTGATTTGTAGTACTTATCCTTTAAAAACAAGGAAGAGCAAAAAAGGAAACTTGATGTAGCTAATCATTAATGGACTTGAATCCTAAACTGAACTCCTATCCCAAATCAAAAAAATAAGAAATATGTCATAGCCTATGTAGATCTTCATTTTGTTCTCTAAATGCCATCTATAGTTCTATACCATGTACTATAAGTTTATGACAAGTATTCAGTTTAAACAAGAAATATTATCAAGTTTATGTAACTTCCAGTATTCTCGTTGTGGGGATGCATGATGGCATGTGTTTAGTGTCACATAAGGTGTACTTTGCGAGGTCTTGGGTTCTTAAGTAGGGCCAAGGAACCCAATTGATAAATTTCTAGCTAGCCTTTTTTGGGTGAGGTCCTAGTTTGTTACATCTGGAATTAGTGCCAACCCAACCCACAGACCATGCATGGCTAGGGGATACTACAGCACGAGCCTTTCAAGGACCGACGATGAATCAATGGTGGTGTTTCTATTTCTAATTGGACCCTTAGCCTAGTGATAGCATCATGGCTTAAATAAGGAGAGTTTGTGAGGACTCGTTAGGCCATGTGTTTAGTCCCATATCAAATGTGCTTTGGGGAATCTTCTGGTGCAGCAGCATCTAAGAGGACTTTAAGTCCAGTCGGGACCATTAGGGCACATTCTTTTGAGGGTAAAAAATTTATCTAAGAATCTATATTTTTTTGGGTAAGTATTTTTCAGGCAACATTTAGACAGAAAAATAATTTATCCATGTTCTTTTATATATTGAAAAATGGCTCAGTAATCTGTTATCCATATTCTTTTGCATTATTAGTTTCTTGGATAAGTTGCTAAGATCTATGCATATTTTTCATGATATCTTTTATTATGCAAATATTATTATATATAATAATATGATATAATATATGATAATATATATTATTATATTATATTAGTATATGTTATGATATATAAAAATATATTATATTATTATATTATTATAATATCTTATCATATTTCTAATAATATGTATTATATTATGTTATATTAATATCTTATATTAATATAATATAATATATTATTGAATATAATAGTATAGTATAATATATTACTATAATATAATATATTATTATAATATAATATATTATATTGTGTTAGTATATATTATTATATAACATAAAATATAATTATATTATATTATATTATATTATGTTATACTAATTTATCATAATATTATAATATAATATTCTATATAATATTATAATATGCTATATTAAAATATAATATAGTATATTATATAAATATTATTATATATTATATTATATTAGGATACATTATAATATATTATTATTAGGTTAAGGGTATATTAGGAATGAATTAAAAATATTATTTTCTTAATTAATGGAAAAATTATTTAGCCACCCTCTAGGTAGATAAGATTTATTTTTATTTCATGGGTAAATACTATCTATGAAAAAGTAACTTATCCATCTTGAAAATCATGAGAACATGGGTAAGTTGGTCTGTGAAAAAATTGACCAACTTTTTCATGATATTTTTCCACAAAAGAATGGGCCCTTAAGTCAATTGGACCACCACCTTGTTGGTTGATAAGAGCATAGTCTTTATTTTATTTTATGTCATGTATTTTCTTTTAAGCTTCAGCCAATAGTTATGTTACAAGTCATTTAAAAAGTCATTTGACTTGCATGTCACCTTTTTAATGAATTTCAATGGCTGAGACTTAATAAAAACTTATATAATGAAGGGTTGTGATCATGGTATTCCGTATCGGCTAGAATCGGCTAATACATCCCATACTGTACCGTATCGATAGGGAATCGGCACGGTTTAGACTGATTTTTCAAAAATAGTCTGAACCGGACTGTACCGATCGATTCGATATGGTACGGGCCCGAACTGTGCCGTATGGTGCAATACGGGCCGGTATGGTTAGTACGACACCAGTGCAGTACAACACCGATATGGCTTGGTTTTCTCTTTTTTTTGGCCGTTGGGTGGATTTTTTTTTATTGTCGGTATAGGTCGATATGGTATGGTCCAGTACCGTATCGTACCGACCGACAACTGGCACGAGGTACGATACCGGTATTTAAAACCTTAGTTATGATGCTAGGGTTATTAGGGACTTGGTATGAAAGATCTATTAAGAGCCTTTGTAAGCACTTTTGTCATCTTGTGAAACTAATACAGATCTGAGAATTCCTTGGGCTCTTAAACCCAGAATCCTTTCCTTCCTAATTCAATTTTATGCTTTCTTAGCTGTAATCTCTTCTTTTCTTGCTGAAATTCCATCCTTTCTGTGTCAAATTGGTGTCGAAGCCATTGTCGGACATGGAAGAGGTAAAGGCAGTAGAGGAAATCAGGGACAACAAGGAGATATAGCTGAGATGAGATTATTATTGAAGATTTATTGCAGGATATGCAAGCTCAGCAGCCCATATGGAGATTCCAGAAGGTGACCGCAAACCCGTAAACATAACAGAAGTAGCATTAGGGATGAAGATTTAAGCCCTGTTTGGCTAAGCTTTTAGAGTGCGAGAAAGTATTTTCTGGCTCTCAAAAAGCACTTTGGAGTGATACAGTGATATTTGGAAAAAATGTCGGGAAGTTGTTTTGGCTTTACCAGAAAGCTAAAAAGGTCTAACTTGAAAAAAGCTGTATTTTGAAGCTTTTTCCAAAAGTACTTTTTGGCTAATATCGAGAAGTTGTTTTGCTTGCTCCAAAGCACTTTATCAATATGGTTACCAAACAACAAATAGCTTTTTGTAAAAGTTCTACTTCCAAAAGTTCTACTTCTCAAAAGCTCTACTTTCAAAAGCTTTAAAAGCCCTACTGCCAATAGCAATCCCAAACAGGGCCTTAGTAAAAGAAAAATCCCTTGCATGATACTAGATCTGCTAATCAAGCAGTTCAAGGTGGATTAAAGAAAGATTAGTACATTTGCTTGATTTGAACAGTAGAGGAATCAAAGTAGAAGTTTCTAACTTCAATAAACAATGCATGTAAAGGATTATTAGGACATGGAATCTAGCTTGGTTACTATGTTCAGTGGAAACTCATAGCTGAAGATAGGAAAGTGTTGTTTTTGAAGATGAAATTGAAGGGTGCTGCAATTCAGTGGTGGAAGATAGTTGAAAAACAGCATGCTCAACAAGGAAAGCCAAAAGTCAGCACATGGGAACACATGAAATTGAAGCTGCATAAGCAATTTTTGCTAGTTGATTACATGATGGAGTTGTATGATAAATTCCACTCACTAAAACAAAGAGGAATGACTGTTAAGGAGTTTCAATTCTGAATTCAACAGTCTCTTAATCTAAGTTGGAGTGGGGCTCATCTTAAGCTAAGTTGGGGTAGGTTAGATTAGTTTCAGTTTGGATTGGATATTTTGGGGAAGGGACAAATATCTAATCAAGATGTATGAATTATGTAAGATTGATATTTTTTGTTAAACCATTATTGTAGTGGTTGAGATTTTGTTTGGTCCACTTATACAATTCTATAAGAATATTTTATAGTGAAAAATGACTCCAATACTTAAGAAATGGCAGAGGGATGCTAAGCATTTATTAGGACGAAGATTTACATGATCCAATTAAATACCAACGAGATTTGATTGTGTTGCATTAAATTGGGAGTAAGTCCATTCTTGGTCCCAAAACTTGTCTAATATCAGCATAAGCATGATAGGGTTGAATCTAGCCTAAACTTGTGCACCTTGTTAGGTTGGACCAAGTTAAGAATCTCTGTAGTCGGGTTGCTTTAGGTGAGTCCAACTAGCAAGCGACATCTCATTATCTTGCTGGATTAGATCAATCCATTACAAATGAGATGGGAGTGGTTCATTTGTTCTACCTAGAAGGTGCTCGATAATATGCCTTAATGGTGGAAAGGCAGGCTTGTCATTATGGTGCAAGGAGGCCTCTGTGTTTGGAGCATTTAGCTAGATAAAAAGCTCCAAAAATGGGGCAAGCAACTGTTGTATCCAGCGAATATGTGGCAGGTATGTTGCTAATATTGACCAGGGTGAGAAGGGAAAACAAATGGTGAGATATGGCGCATAAACCACCTCTAGTTCAAGTTGCACCAAGATAAACAGCAAGTTGCAATTACATTGTTGCTCTTGTGGGGAGAAAGAACATCTTCCTATGCATGCCTACGATGAAGGGTGAACTTTGCAGAATTTGAGAAGGAAGAAGAAGCTTTTCCGGATCCAATTTTTGGTAATTACCATGCTGAAGAAGAGGATGTGGACATTTATTTGGTAGAAGGGGACTCTTTGATAGTGGCATGACCTCCCCTTATTTTCCAATTTTTTTGGCACTTTTCAACATTAAAAAGCAAAAGAAGAAGAAGAAGAAGAGGAAGAAATGAGGTGGGGGAGAGCTACCTTACCTTGTTTTGGGTTGGATCTAGGCATCTAGCCTTTAATCATTGACATCACCAATTTTTTAGCAAAAATGTGGGGTTTGAAAAGAAAAATAAGGAGAAGGCTTGGGAGGCCTTCTCGGGCCCAAGCCTTCTCGGTGGGGGGGGGGGGGACTGGTTCATACTGGTGCAAACCAAAGGCGGTTCTCCTCAATTCTTTAAAAATAGGGCTGAACCATCTTGGTTCCACCCTGGTTTGGTTCGGTATGCCTTGAACCGGGCAGTTTGGCTGGATTCAGCATACAGTACGTTTGTGATGCTAGTATAAAAGGTCTATTAAGAGTTTTTTTAATCAATTTTGTTATCTTGTGAAAATTATACAGGTCTGAGAATTCCTTGGACTCCTGTACCTAGAATCCTTTCTTTCCTAATTCAGTTTTATGCTTTCTTGCTGTTAATCTCCTGTTCTTCCTGGAATTCCATTCTTGCTATGTCATCTTGGATGCTTAAGCATGGCCAAGGACCTTAATTAATAAGCTTCTGGCTGGCATTTTTTGGGTGACTTCCTAGGTTGTTATGCTCATGTCATTGTTGACACTTATGTTGAAAGAGCTCTTATCTAACTTGACATGCACTGTCTTAAGTCTTAACCAATTCAGGTCTCATTATTAATTTTCTATTAACAAAAATTCATGATATGGCAAGTATTCAGAAAAAATCTAGGAGGTGTTGGAGATTAAAGTATGAAAGAATACAATCAAATTAAAAGGAAAAGTGGAACATATAGACAAAATTTCGAGATGCCTGCGAATACTTAGTGAAGACTTTGCAAAAATATGACCATTGGTTATTTGAAAAATTCAAAAATGTTTGTACCCCATGATTTCTTTATTAATTGGTAGGAAATCAGAAAATATAAAATATGTTTTTACTGATAAAATTGAGAATGATTAGAGTTTCTTTTCAGTAAGTTGGAGAATAATGCAATACTAACAATGCTTCATTTTAACAGGTGCCATTTTTATTGTTTGTCTGGTCATTACCTGCAGGTTTGTGATGCTTTTGCCATAATTAGATGATTGTAGATCATCAATTTTTTCGTTGAAGTGCTGACATAGTCATTTGGGTTCACATTTCTAAATGCTTACATTATTGGATGCAGCTTATGGACTTCTGCAATCATTTTTATAGTGTTGGCAATGATTTTAGTTGATATGATGGTAACTTCCAAACAGCCATTCCAGATATTCTTTTAGTTCTTGCTACTCGTCCGGTCATGCTTGGATGACCTACCAAAGTTTATGCAGAAATTTGTTTGTTACTTTTGGAATCATGTATATTCATAGCTAGGGCTATCACGACTATTGCATGTTTTCTTCTCATGAAAATAATTTTTCACTCCAATTGAAACCCTTCTACCATGCAAGTGTGAGGCTTATCTAACCTAGTTTTTTATACTAGATTATTTATAATGATTTGTCAATTTAACGTGCCATCTTTAAAGGACAAGATCAACTTTCATACATAATATTGACGAATTTAAATGCATTGCACTACACAGATCTCTTGTTTTAGTGTTGCATGATGTGCTGCAAAAAAATGTATGCTGAATAGATCACTGTACAAAATGAGACAAGGACAACATCCTCAAGATTTGAAATAAATTTTCAGTAAATTTCTATAAACAAAAACTAGAATGAAAGACAATTATAGATTTTCCCTATTCTGTATTAATCTTTGGTGTAAACAAATTGCAAAATCTTGGTTTTATAAAATTTGTGGTTAATAAAATAAATGAACCATCTATTATTTTTTTAAATACTTATAAACTAAAAACCCTGAATAAAATTAAAGAGGTGACTGATTATAGATTGCCTAGCTTGGCACCAGGACAATGTGTCAATGGTATGGTCACTGGCAGTTTGCATTTAGCATGAAGCCATGAGCTACAAAGGAAAATGTTGTGGGCTCTTAATTGCTCCCAAATATTTTTGGAGGCTGTCAAATATTCTGCAGGCGTCTCCATCTCTTGGTTCTCTTGCTGAAAGTACTTGATTGCTGGCCTGGATTTAGCACGAAGCCATATCACCAGCCCTATGCTGCAACTCAATTTCCCTTGTGGATAAGTCAGGCTTGGGAATGCATATTTTTATAGTCTAATTTATTACCATGACCTACAAAATGCCAAGCAAATACTCCAAATAGAATTGACCCATATATTTGACTGATAATGCACCAACAAATAGGTAGATAGTCATGGTGCAGGCTATAGATTAAAGAAGTAACATTTAAGTAAGATATATATCCATGCATTCGAAGAACAAGAATGCTTACATCATAGGTCTTTTAGTTCTATAAGACCTCTTGAATGCCATTAGAGTAGATTTTATCGGTCCCTTACTTTCTATAACCTCTAAAGTAGTAGACATCAAGTATATGAAGCTCATGATGTTGGATCTTGCCTTTGTATTACAACCCAAGCACCACTTTCATCAAACTGATCCCAACTACTTGTTGTACTTCAAATAAGCCCTCAGTAAATTAGTAATGTTATCCTTTGAATTTGACTAAAAAAATATTGGTGCATAGAAATCAATTGAAGGTGTGGGTATGTACGACAAACATTTGGGAGGCTCTAACTAGAAGAGATACTTTGGTCTTTTTTGAAGGAAGTAGACAAGAGAGGGGAAGACCAGAGCTAACATAGATGGAAGTTGTGAAAAAGGATGTGTTGTTGTTGAAATTTGGAACACGGTCGGAAAGGCTGGAGCGACTAGAGCGATGGCGCATTTTCTCGAAAGGAAAACCTGCAAACAAGTCCTGATCGGAGTTGGCTCTGATAGGGATTCTCCGACGCTCAAGTTAGATAACAAAAAAACAGACGAGGAGTATCGAGAGATTATAGTTGCGTACCTTCGGGGGTCTCCTGTAGGCCCCTTTTGTAGGATAAAGTTGAAAACTATTATGAGAGATCATGGGGCCGATTCAGGCGCAATATGGCGAGACTCTCGATCGAGATTGATGAGGTGGTTATTGCACCTATCTTTTTGTTTCAGGGCCAACTGTGAGTCGTGGGTGTTTTTAAATTTTGAAATGAGGGCGCAGATTGGATCGGCCCTATTCCTTTAGCTGAGAGTTTGGCTTAATCCAATGGAAGTGGGTGCTGAAGGAGAGAAATGGCTGGAGTGGATCCTACTCAATGAGATGAAGATTGGTGGAGATCAAGGTTTGCTGTACCGGTACCGGACGGCGTGCTGGTGCCGGACCGGTATGGTACGGTACCGATACCGTACCGTACCGACACACGATACGCCCAGGCGTACCGGTCCGGTACTGGTACACAATTTTTTTTGATTTTTATTTTTTTTTGATTTTTAAAGTTAATAATTGATAAATACAACCTCAATATGGCATTATATTGCATATTATTGACATATTTGGGTTCAATTTGGAGTTAGATTACGGTACAAAGACTCTTGATCCAAAATTTCAAACATATATTTATTTATATTATATTTCAACTATGTCATCTTAAAACTAAAGAAAAAATATATAAAATACGCATTAAAATATATCTAAATATTTAAGTACAAAGCGCAATAACTGATATACGAACCTTAAGATGTACTCTGCATTTAATTTCTTGTCGAGTGTTTGTGACGCTCGTAGATATCTGGATCATCAACATAGTCTGAAGGGATATCAGTCCAACCCTCTAGCCAAGCTGCACCGTACTCTCGAATATTTATCATCCCATAAGGCATCCTCTCTGGATTGTAAGACATCTCAGACCTCTCGCTAAAATTCTGACTCTGAGAAATATCCTCGAGATGATGGTACGGTTATGGAGGAGCCCATCCAAATATGCCAGTAGCAAAATCTGATCCTGGAGTTGCTCCAGGCTGCATAGGGTAGTAACCACTAGAAGATGATGCCTCGGATGCACCATATGCATATGGATCATAAGGTGGCTGTGGATAATAGGATCCATAATGCGAGGATGATCCAGATACATCCATGGACCCTACTCCACGTGCAAGATCGTCCGCAGCTGCATCATGTGCTGGATGACCTCTAGGAGCCCGTCGTCTATATGAAATCGGCTCCTCACGATCTCTACCGACTCGTCCACCATGATCCCTATTCTGTGTGACATGCGTAAACTGAGACTCACCGGTGAATCGAATATCACCCTGTGGCTGTGTCTCATAAACGGTGGTCTCCTATCCTCCAGTTTCTCCCTGATCATCAGATCCATGGCTACTACTACCAGTATCATCATCACTCTCCCTGGTGTCCGTATCTGAACCAGATCGCTCCTGTACTCTCGAGAGTGGTGCACGTGCAACTGTCTTTTCCTTTCTCCCCCTTGTGCCCCTCTGTGACTGAGTTTCCTGTGATTGGGAGGATGGATGCCTTCTTGCTGGCTGCCGGGAGGAACGTCTATACATCTCTCGCTCGAATCTCTGGGAAGATGTATCGGATAGCGAGTCATGTGATGAATGAGTCCCTTGTGTCCCCTCAGACTGTGGCTAATCAGCTGGAACCTTATGTGGAATATTTTTTTTTGCCCATTGCCCTGGATCCACCCTGATCTCCCTTGCCACCACACTGGCTGGTCGTGGAGGGGATCCTGGCTCATCAAGCTTTGGCTCCTGCTGCTGACCTGCAAGCCATCCGATGATCGGATCGTCATCCTCGTCGGCATAATCATCCAGCGTCGGATCATTGTACTTCAACTGAACTTCCTCCTGAATATATTTTAGCCTCAATCTCAGATTGTAGTGAACATATACAAGATCGTCGAGGTATTTTTGTGTCAGACGATTTCTCTGTTTGCTGTAGATAAGGGCGAAAGTGGACCAATAACGCTCACAGCCACTAGCAGAGACCGTCTGAGAAAGAATACGGACAGCCAAATGTCTCAAATTTTCTGCTGACGTTCCAAAATGAATCCACCATTCAGCTACAAAAGCAAAATTATATATCAAATTTGATGATATTATTAAGCAAAATTATATATCAATCTACATTGCTCATTATTGATATGTAATTTACCTGGATTCATCTGCTTTTTGCTTACGACAGCTGATGGGACTCCAAAACTGTCTGATCCCTCTCTAAACTATTTTGTCTGAAATAAAATATATTTATTATTTATAAATATATCAGATCGAATTCAGTTGAATAATTACATCTGTTTTAAACTAGCATACCTCTTGCAGACACAACGACGCGATTTCTGGATCGGGCACCATCTTATATATGACATTGCGAAAAACAGCAAGAAGCTCGCTATCCATATCTATCCCCGGAATAGTATACTGAAATCTCGGATTCAAGTAATAAGCTGCAGATAAATTTCAAGACTGATTAAGCACAGTTTTATTTTCATGCTTCGAAAAAATATTTTAAAACATTCTTGAATCCAAACTTACCAGCTAGATGCAAATCTCTGCCCATCTGATAGTCCCAACGGCGCTCAATAATGTTAATGAATTCTTGAGCATGCTTGGGATCATTCTCACTGATCTGTTTCTTTGCCCTCTTCATCATGTAATATAGGAAGCCCATCTGGGGGTATCTCTCGCTGTCCACGGCGCGAAGCACCTCATATAAAGGCTTAATAGCCTTCACTATCTTCTCAGCCCGCTGCCAAAATGACTGACTCGTCACCAAGTTCTCCACATGACTTCCATCAGTGCCGGCCCTCGCATATCTGCTCTCCTGCCACTCGGCACTGACAAACATCTGACGTAGGGCTATTTTCTTCTGAAGAAGACTATCAAGTGCTATGTAGTTGGTAGCAAACTGTGTGATACCCGGTCGTAAGATCTCCC
Source organism: Elaeis guineensis (assembly GCF_000442705.2). Classification (NCBI taxonomy): domain Eukaryota; kingdom Viridiplantae; phylum Streptophyta; class Magnoliopsida; order Arecales; family Arecaceae; genus Elaeis; species Elaeis guineensis. The sequence continues at coordinate 16,736,177 of NC_026003.2, read as the reverse complement.
CCCCAGTAACGTCCGCATCAATGAAAGAACCCATGTGTGGTTGTAGATGAATCTAGTAATGGTCTGGGCAATCTCCACTACCTGCTGCACCCTGCGAATCTTTCCGATATCCATCAATATAAGATCAATGCAATGTGCAGCACATGGAGTCAGTATATTTGCGGTCGCTGCTCCATCAGCAACTCTTCGGTAGCCTTATATTGTGGTCCGTTATCTGTGATGACCTGCACGACATGCTGCTCACCCACTGAATCAATCACCTCCTCCATCAGACCAAGGATATATGTGGCATCGTGCATCTTATCTGAAGCATCGATTGATTTGTAAAAAAATATTTTTCCATCACAGTATGTCAAAAAATTAATGATGCTCCGCCTAGTAGGACCTGTCCAACCATCACACATCACTGTCAGACCGTATGTAGGCCATTTATTTTTGTAAGAAGTAATCCATCTCTGCAGATCCTCCTTATTGCTGTCAAGAAGCTGACCATAGATGTCCTTAGGTCTTGGAGGATCTACACCCTGGCCGGCAGCCTCTATGGCTGAAATAGCAGATCGGTAGTAAGGATTGGCTGCTGCATTTGCTGGAATATGGTTGAAATAAAATCATGATTCAATAGCTCGCTACATATCTTTTTTCTTATCTTTTTTCAGCATACTGTCAATTCTCTACTGCTTTTAATCCTTGCTGGGCAAAGCATGTGGATCCAAATCCTGAATGCTGGCTCCTGCTGGAATATCTCTGGAGGATCTCCTTCTACTGCCAAAAGCTCCCAACAAAGAAGACATGCTGCGTCTGCTCCCTCTACCACCAGGCTCTCTGACTGAGGTAGTCCTCCTGAACTCGAATTCTCCCCTACCAGTCGCTGATCCAGATCTTGATTCGTAGCATGATGGTCCGAATCGGTCTCTGTACCGGACCATCTCCTCCTGCTGGTACTGATCCGCTAAGCGCGCATGAATGGCAGCCTCAATCTGTGCCTCATCATCTGGAGCAGAAGCCTCCTCTGACTCTCTAGAGTGATAAGAAGGTGGCTCTGCAGCTCGACGGTCTACTTCGGTCTTTTTCTGCTTTGCCCTTTCCTTCGCTGCTTTCGAATCAGCAAAGTATTTTTTCATCAATTGTCGGATCTCTTGCGGATATTTCCGACACATCGACACATCAGGATAACCACCAGCTAGATGCTGCTTCAACTTAGTCACTCCTCCCTTGAACTCTGTGTTGCACCATTTGCATCTCCAATGATGCCGAGCCGAGAGCATCTCGCCATGATCCCAACCGATGTCACACTCTTGATCTTTCTTCTTACTCATTTCTGCATATATAACAAAATACTAATTATTTCGAATTACCTGTAATATAACACTAATTACATATATTTTTTATTTGATAATATTTTTTACTATTTAAATATTTACAAAAAAAATTTAAAACAAATCTCAAGTTAGATTCAAATATTTCAATTATTTTGAATCATTCTAAATATTATTCCCAATTTCAAAACTAACACTGATTTTTTATTTTTTTATTTTTTAATAATTTTTATATAAATAAATATATTCAATAAAATAGCTGATTAATTAAAATGAACGAACGTCATGCTCTAAATTTTTTTTTATAAATATATGCAAGTATAACAAAACACGATAGTTTAACGATAATTAAAATAATTATATATAATTTTAAAATAATTTTAATAATTATTTTAAAACTTATAAATTTAAAATAAATATGTTATATGCTTCAAATAATATTTTTAAATTAACTAAAATATAACACTATTTTTATATATTTTTTATTTTATAATTAAATTTTAAAATTTAAATAATTAAAAAAAATAATTTTTTAATTGCAAATATTTGAAAAAAAAATAGAAATTAGATTTAAGTAGTTTGAATCATTCTAAACATGATTCCCAATCTCTGATTTTTTTTCCTAAAATTTATTTTTTTTAAATTTTTAAATAAATAAATATTTAAAAATATTTAAAAAATATATAATTAACGAAAATTAATAATTTTGGTGTCGTCGTGTAGATCTTCCAAAGATCTATCACATATAATTAAATCATCCCAAAATCACAAGATTTTGGTATAATTTTCTCTTATTTTCATTCTTTCTCATTCTTATCCTATTTTTAACAACAAAAATAAAAAAAATATTTACTAAGAAAATAACACATAATATTACCTCCGGCCAAAGATCAGCCTCTCCTCGAACCACTCCTGCAATTTGACGGAGTTTTCCTTTTTTTCTAATTTTTCGGAGGTCTCAACGGTTTCGTTGAGACCTTCGGACCCTCGGGAGTTCTCTGAGACATCTCAGAGAACTCGAAAGTCCAAACCAGGGTTCTTTTATGCATGTGGTCTCCGACCCCACCCCTCCTCACTTTTGGCACATGGGACTGTCGGTACGGTTCGGTTCACACCGAATCGGACCGAAACGCACAATACCGTCTGGTTTTGGATGGTATGGAAGCGAACTGGACCGAACCGCTCGTTCGGTTCGGTACCGGTTTGGGGTGTTTCTCGAAAAAAAGGTCCGAACCGGACCGTTTGAGCACCGGTCCGGCTCGATACGCCCCGTACCGGGCGGTTCGGCCCGGTACGGCGAACCCTGGTGGAGACTGATGCATGCCTACAGCCGAAGTCAGAACTTAGCGTGTCTGGATGTTCTGCTATCTGCAGATGTTTAGGTGTTAAATGTCGGTCACTGTGGAGACAGAAGTAAGTCTGATGGTGAAGTTAGGAATGGCCGATCTTAGGGGTTCCGCTTAGGATGGTTGTCGAGGCTCGAGGATCATCACGGGCCTAAGTTAAGATCAGATCACACTATGGTGTCCATCAAGTCATATCTAGCCATCAGCCCATGTCTTTGGCCCAAAGAGGAAATATCCCTCAATAATATGAAAAGTTTGAGATGACATAAAGTCATAAACATTGCCTTAAATAGGACTTGGCAACTGAAAATTCAAAAAAGTTGACATCAAATAATTGGGATGGGTTTGATTAAGGTTCACTAAACTGGTACCGGATGTCATACCATCTGACGATCGATTAGGGAATGGTATGGGTCCGTATCATGCTATTCTAGGGCATATCGAAAATAGGGAGAGGGAGAAAAGAAAAGAGGAAGAGAGAGAGGGAGGAAGGGAGAGAAGAGGGAGGGTTGAGGGCTAAAGCCAAACCCAAACCCTGGTGGAGCAATAAAGAGGGAGAGGGGGAGGGAGGACAAGGGAGGGTTGAGGCCTTACTAGGTCGAGAGGGAATGATGTGCAATGTCCAATACTCTTTTAATCCTCAAATGGGGTAAGGGGGATGCTCTTGTAGCATTGCAAGACTAGCAGGAAGGGCTTGAACCATCAGGAGTTATAATCAATGGTTTTATAAATGAAGCGAGTTAAAACCGATGATTGTCTTATTGAACCTAGTGATTTTCGAAACACCCAATTTGGGTTGGTTCAGCAATCACTTGGTTTGATAGTTATTATTATTATATTAGGATGGGAGTTAGTGTGGAAAGGCGAGGTTTGATTGTTTCATGAGGAAATAGCTTGCCAATGTCAGGTTCCTTCTTTGTTAGTGATCTAGTTGTTTGATATCACCTTGAAAATTTTTTCTTTCTTTTTCTATTTTTGGGGCAACGAGAAAGATGTTTGGATCTATATACTTTATATTGGGCCAGTAAGCTAAAAATAGCAAGCATGCATGCAGCAAGCAAGCATGAGAGAATGCTCGAATCAATCAATGAATTTGAAAAAGGAATTGTAATTAGGTCGCAGATTAGTCCACTTGTTTGTTGACATCTGAAACACAATCATGTGATGGGCAAAGCTAAATCATTAGAACACATGTTTAGCACATTTTTAACATTAGTAGATAAAAAATGATGTTGTAGTTTCTTTGAGAAGAAAATAGCTTGGCTTAATAAATGTGGTAAGTTATATATCAGTATGATCCATCAAGTGCATGTAGACACTTGCTGCTTGGTAGTATACCTATGGATTTTCTAACATAATTTAATTGGATAAGTATTTGCTTTGTAGGCTATAATACATCATAAGGATCTACTGTGTTGATACATGATAGATTTGCAACAATGAACATATTATAACCTAGGCAACACTGGTTTGGGCAATGGATAGATATTTGGAATAAAATAAGCCCTTGAGAGTGGCAAGGTTTTACATTCAAGTGGGATGGGGGGCGTCTCGACCACCCCATTCCGTTTCTTTGAGAAAATAGGACTTGGATGGATTCGGGACTTTGAAACCCATTCACTTAGGGAGAGAAGTAGAAAAGGAAAGACAAAAAGGAAGGAAAGATGAAGAAAAGGAATAAGTAAAGGGAAAGAAGAATAAAAATGAAAAAAGAAAAGAAGGGAGAAGAAAATGAAAGAAAGAGGAAAAGAAAGAAAGAAAGGTAGAAGAAAAGAAAGAAAAGAAAAGATAAAAAAAGAAAGAAAGAAAAGAAAGGGAAGAGAGATAGAGGATATCTATTGTGATGCATGACTGGGACTGCTGCTGGGAGGGGACTAGACAGTTGGTTGTCCCATTCCATGGAGAAATCGAGACATCTCCACCTCATGGGATTTAAGATCTTGGATAGTGGTGGAACAAAAACAAGTTTCTTTGCTAAAGAGTGCTATATGATGTGACATTTGGATATCTTTTTTAAGGGGTTCTATTCAATATTTCACCATATTCTTCAATAAAGTAGGTTGGTAGTGTTTATGTTAAGGTTCAAACCTTAGTACTGGAACCCATACCAGTACTATCACAACCCAAGACCTCACCAATAAGGCTAGCCAAGAAGTATTATTTGGGTTTCTTAGCATTATATAAATATCCAAAATCTATCCAGTGTATAGCCGATATATAACCAAACATGGGTCCTCACCTACTCCCCCCAGTTAAGCCTTGGCATCATTGCTAAGCTTAGAATCCAAATCCTTTCACCAATACCATAAATCCAATCACAAACACTACAATCAGCTTGTGGTCTGCCCAAATGGGTTTATGTTGCAGCTTCTCTTGGTCTACATAGGCCATAGGCTGTCCACTTCGGTATCATTTGTCACAACATGGGACCTCATGTAAGAAGGCTTGCTGGAAGGTGTTACTTGGAGTCTTTGGCCGTGTGTAAGTATCCAAAATCTACCCAATGCATAGCTGATGTGGGAGTAAATATGCCCCTCTGGGGGTCCTCGCAAGTATGATGTTGGTTATTAGTGTTGATACACGTGGTATGAGGGTTTGTTTGGCATACAAGTATTGGTTTGGTACTAGTATAGTATGATGTGCTTAGTATAGGGTGGTGTACACCAGCCAGTGAACCTTGGCTGATGTAATTTTAACGGTTTTTGCTTTCTTCTTTCAATTTTTCTGATGCAAATTCAAGGCTCTTTTCTAAGGGATTCTAGTGTCTTGTTTTATAGAACTTTATTGTTTGTGAGTCTTTGGATCAAGGTTGAGTTGTGAAGTTCCATAGTCATGAAGCTTTTGTTTTGAAAAGATGATGATGATGAATTTCTTTTTTGTTTGTACGCTAGAAATACATTTTTTTCCATTTTAGTAAGTCTTCTACCATGTCTTGCTAGGAAATGTTTGAAGGGTCTTATTTGTTTTTTTTCATTATTTCTTTCTTAGGGAGAAAGTTTAAAATGTTCCCTAGTTATCAAGTCTTATCGTGCTATAAAAGAAAGAAAAAGAAGAGGATGTGATCAGTTTTGGTGATGAATAATCAATATGACTGCTTTCAGATTTATTTCTGTTCTGTCTAGAACACTTTTTTCCTTTTTTTGGACTTGATTAATCACCTCATATCATGGAAACAATTGCCATCAAGAGCAAATTTTTGTTCCTGATAGCAGTTTTTCAATACAGAAAATCGGAAATATATTTACATTTTGTACATTTCAGATATGAAATTTCTTTCTGGTTCCCTTTATTGTTGGTTCATTCTCCTAGATGACATCCACATTAGTTATGCTTATGTCTGTTACTCCATAGGGAAGTGAGTGTAAGAGTTCAACTTAGGTTATTTATGGGTCCAACAAGAATCTTTTTGTGTGCTTAATGTTAGGATCTCTAACATGGTGAACTTCATTTCCTACATGAAAACATATACATTATATATTGGCAGTTTTTACTTACAACATGCTAACTTAGCAAATTGTGCAGACCTTTACTCACAGAAAATATATGACTGTTTGTCTCGATTATACCTGGCAATTCTAAGTGGGCATGGGAACAGAAGTTTATGATTGCACTTTGGTGAAAACCCAGATATTATAAGAACTTAGTCATGCCACAGGCCGAGTCTGTATACAGTGCAACTTTCCATAATAGGGCAATAATGAAGTTTTCTTTAACCTTATCTTGCCTTGATTCTGCACAGCCTTTGGATCTGATTGACTGACCTGGCCAAGTAATATTTCAATGATTTTTGAAGGAATCAGGAACATGTTTTGGTTAGACAAAATGTAACTGCTTGTACCATATATTTGTTAAGCTTTAAAAGTCCAAGGTGTTTAAGGCATTGGTTCTTATGATGGTGTATGACTGAAACAAGAGTTGAATTACCACAATGGTTGTCAAATAGATGTATCATCAACAGCAACTAATCCGGTTGCCTGTGTGATGTATCGTTGACTTTAAGTTGACTTTATAAATATCAAAGGAGTGATGCTGGTGATGCGGATATAGTAAACATGACTCAACTGATCTATGGTTAAGGTTTAATGCATCAAATTACTTCCAAAATGGACTTATTAGTGCTTACAATGGTAAAAATTAGCCCCTCTATTAGGCCATGTAGCAGCCTGCACGACTTATTAATGGGCAGTTGTGGGGCTCATTCAGGTAAATGAAGTAATATAAAATGATTATGTTGGGTATAGTTTATAGGCCAGGGACTTTCATTTCCAAACTAAAGATCATATAATTATTTTCCTGTAACAGGTCTAGGTTGGAGGATAATTATTTTTAAAAAATTGATACTTGTTTGTGAAACATTGAGCTGCTTAGATGACTGAAAAGTCTCGACCAAACTTGTTCCCTATGGTGGTTGAGATGTGATCTTTGTTCAGTTGATCAGGAGGAAGATATTTCATATTTTTAGTCAGTCACACACTGCTATTCAAGGAAAATGTCAACATATTTGTATTCTTATGTCTTATCCTTCTGTCCTGTTGACATGTTCCTCACCTTTTCTTTGCAGTATGACTGTTATACATTTATAATTCCTAGATGGTGTTTCACTTTATTTAAATGATTTTCCTCATCTTTAACGTCAGGTGATTGACTGATCACATGGCCAGACTGTATCACCTGTCGTATCAATGAAAGCAGGGGAAAACTTAAAATTTGTCAAAAGAATATACCTGATTCCCTGTGAAGAGCTCCATCAAACTTGACATATTATGGATCTTTCTTTTGTTATGAAAATTTAGTTCTACTTCCCTTTTGGATTACGTCCAAAAGGTGCCTTCTGTTTCTACTTTGTATCTGTAGCATATCATGAAATGTAATATACCACATACAGACATCTGAAAGAGAGGTTTTCACATATACTTTATGACCCCCTACCACATCTACTATAAAATCATTTGGCTCTTGATTTCTAACCCTTTGCTTGTTATGATGATATATACTGTAAATGTTTTAGTTTTTTCCAAATGCTTACATGTCCCATCCTGGCAGGGAGTTATGGCTATCCTGGAGATCCAACTGAATGCAGTTTCTGTTGTAAACCTTGTCATGTCAATAGGAATTGCTGTTGAGTTTTGTGTACATATCACACATGCATTCTCGGTTAGTCTCATAATCTCTCATTTCTCAAATCGTAATGCCACGAAAGTTTACATTGATAAAGTAGGTTTTGTTATTCTTCACCACTATTTGAGTTCTGCTGTTTCAGGCTGCACAATCCAGCAATAAGAATATCTCTATATGATTATGACCATTTTCAATAAATCGTTCTTGGAGCACATATGAATATAAGAATGCATATATTATATGTAGATACATGCATGGAGAACCTACTATTGCAAATGCCCCTGTTTTGATTTTTAACTAGAATGACTTGCTTTACTCAAAGAGGCTACTCCTTTCTATCATTCCTTTGTTGGAGTTAGAATTTGGAGAAGTCCTTTAGGCTTGTCTGATGTGAAAAGTAGATCTGATTGGGGACCTAACAAGGTTATAGAGATTGAATGTAGTACCTTGCACTACATGGGCACACAATTGGAAGGATTATGTTATATTGCTTAAATTAGACTTATGAAATTAGAAGCAGCTTCTAACTGGGTATGTGATTTGTCTCAGCCCTCGAGAAAATATTTGCGTGCTACCTAAGCCTCTGGCCAAGTAATTTTGATTTTTATTCATATCATTCTATTGTGCTTTCGTCCAGATCTTCTGAAAAGACATGAAATCTATGTTTGGTGTAGAGAAAATGCTTTCTGATGTTTTGGAAAAAAAATGAGAGGTAGATAGAAAAAAAGAAGTAACATTGCCCATGTATACAACTCATTTGGCCTCACAAACCATTTACTCCTTGTTTGGCCTCGCAAACTAGTTACAAACTTACAACCAAATCTCTGAAACTAGCTCAAGTTTTGTTTTAACTCCGATTCAAACTGTAACATTTGGGTTTGTTTTCAGAGATATGAAAGAAACTTCAATCGTATATGTGGATGTATGAAGTCCCTTAGCCCATAACATATAGAGTATGTAAACAGTAAAGTATAATCAAATACAGAAAGCAGGAATGTGAATTAAAATGAAAGATTGCAAAAGCAAAATGAATGTTGTAAAGAAAGGTATAGTCTTGAAGATAAGACAAACATTAGGTGTCATCCCTCTTATTTGTAACAGTGTTATGGGGACATGAATGTGAGAATGAGGTCCATATACATATGCAAGCATCTTACGAAGAAGACACAGAGGGAATATGAAGACATGCAGGAAAAAAGTTAAATAAATTATATTTTCAATACTATCAAAAAGGAAACATTAGAATATGATTTTCAAGTTTCAACAAACAGATTTCTTAGTCAAACTATTAAATTAGTTTAAGAATATAAGATACATGACATTTTTTGTGAAATGGCCCGAGTCTTTTACGAATTTGTGAGATGTACAATCTCTCAAAGGAACAAAAGCTTGTTTCTGATGTCATTTTTGTGGGTCAAATAATTAATAAAGGGTGTTGGCTTGGCTCTACCATTTAGTGAAATATACAACAAAAGAGTTCATTGAGTATTTAGTGTCTAGTACATATCTGACTCATCGGTAAGATCTAACACAGATTCTTTGATATGGTTATGACTCGTGATGGTTCAGGTAACATAATCTGCCAAAAATTTAGCTTTGAACCTTTGGCTTCAAAAGGCTTTGATATAAGAATTCCAGTCTCAGACCAATATCTTTATCTGAATTTGATTGAAGGAGCATAGCCTCTGACCAAGTACTTTTCTTAACCATAGCCTCATTACAGGTCTCTTGCATGGCCTATACCATACGTTGGTATTTTGTAAGTTCCAAGGGCCTTTACAATGCTTAAGTCTCCTGGAAATCCCTTATAAACTTGACTAGGTCTCATATTACTAATGAGGAAATCAAAATATAGGCTATCCGTGCCAATTAATAGTTACATGATTTTCGAGGAATCTAAAGGTAAAAATTAGGTGTCAGTTAATTTTCAATGTCATAATAACCCCATTGAATTTACTGCAGTGGCACCTTGTCCATTTTTGGGTGATATTTTCCTTATCTAGACTTCATTAGCCACTTTGGGAAAACTAAATCTGATAAGAGCGGAACTATTTTGATGCTTTGACTTCACTGCCAGGTTTTCCAGTCTAACTTGCCTTCAATGTTTCTGGTGGGTCTGGTGTCCTCGAAGTCTTCTGTAATATTCTCTTGAACATCGGTCACATAATGAGGAGGTATGCATCCTTAGCGTACAACATTTAAATTTTATGGAGGCTAGTATGGGGGAGGCTTATGGGTGAGGAGAGTGGGGGCCGGAGGATTGGGGCTTGAAGATGATAGAGTTGTTAAGGGAACAAAGGTGGAAGTGGCATTGGATGATAATGAAGGAGTAACAGTTGAGGATAATAAGAACCAAGGTTTTACGTTCTGATGAGACGGAGGACGTCCCAACCATCCCAACCATCCCAACCTGTTCTTGTGAGAAAACGGGATCGGAATGGGGTTGGGACTCAGAAACCCATCCATGTAGGGAAAGAAGAAGAAAGAGGAAAGAAAGGACGGAAGATGGAAAAAGGGAAAGGTGAAAGGAAAGAAGAAGAAGCAAAATGAAAGAAAGGAAGGAAGGGAGAAGAAAAAGAAAGGAAGGAAAGGAGGAAAGAGAAAGAAGAAGGAAAAAGAAAAAAAGAAAGAAAGGAATGACGAAAAGAAAGGAAAAAAGAAAGAAAGGAAGATAGAAGGAAAAGAAAGAAAAGAAGGAAAAAAAAGAAAGAAAGGAAAGAAGAAGAAGCAAAATGAAAGAAAGGAAGGGAGAAGAAAAAGAAAGGAAGGAAAGGAGGAAGAAAGGAAAGAGAAAGAAGAAGGAAAAGGAAAAAAAGAAAGAAAGGGATGACGAAAAGAAAGGAAAAAAGAAAGAAAGGAAGATAGAAGGAAAATAAAAGAAGGAAAAAAAAGAAAGAAAGGAGAAAAGAGGAGAGAGATGGAGGATATCTACCGGGATGCATGATCGAGATGGCTGTTGGGATGGAACCAGACAGCAGGGCATACCATTCCATGGAGATACTGAGACACCTCCATCCCACGAGATTTAAAACCTTGAGAGGAACATAAGAAAGGGAATATGGAGGTGGAGGATGACTGGTGGATGCAGGTAAAGGGGGATTTCTATAAGGGAAAGGAGAATGGATGGACTTGAGATGTGTGTGTGTGTGTGTGTGAGAGAGAGAGAGAGAGAGAGAGAGAGAATGGGGGAGAGAGCTTTCTTGATGGTAGAGTAGGCATTGTACGGGTGCAGGTGGTCATGGGATCAGAGATAGAGAACTTGCTGGTAGAGCAAGCATTATACTGGTGTAGTGTGGCAGCAGGACTCAATGGGATTATAGACTTCAACAGTAGATGTGACTACATGTTTTGTTATTGTAAATTTGTTTTAATTAATGGATTTGGTCATCATCTAGTCAGTTTGCTCTCAATCTCAATTTTGCCCATCTATTGGCAGATTGATTAGGATTTGAGATATGAAATTCGTTTCCAGGACAAACCAGCCATTAATTCTAATGGATCAATAAGGCTTCAATCATTATCAGGCTATAAAACTGGAAAATGTTTGCATGATTTGAGTTATTGATTGGATTAAATTTATGACCTGATCATTAACAGGCCTTGATCTGGTTATGAACTTAGATTGAGCATAGATGGTAAGATTACTGAGCTAGACATCAAACAACCTAATGACACTAAAGAAGCTATTCAGTTCTGATGGTTTAATTTATGCAGAATTAGAGCTCTACTGGCAATTAAAATGTCCATAGAAGACAAATTTAGAGCGTGTGATGCATTTTGGCATTTCTCTAGAAACTCATTCCCATACCTTTTTCCTATTTTTTTTTTTTTTAGACATCCACTTCCTTGCACTCAGGTCTGATCCCACTTCAGAATTACTGTAACTGAGTAAAAGCTGTCATAATTACTGTAATTGATGTTTTGGTTTTAGTTATGGATTTGTTGGAAACTCTAGATTTCAAAGTTTATCATAGTTCTGCTCATCACAGGCCAGCAATGGGGATAGGCAGACTCGGGTCAAAGAGGCTCTGAGTACCATGGGCGCTTCTGTATTCAGGTAAGATGTTATTTGATTTTTTTTTTTTTGTAGTTACTATCCAGTAAAACACTAAGCTATTGAATCAAATAACTATTGACACTCTGGAAGGCATCTGCTGATGTGAATGCCTTCACCGAAATCTTTATCCATAGAGGTATTGACCTGTCACTGCTCAAGAATGAATTTTCTGTTGTCTTTTGTATACCTAATCATCAAGGTAAGTTACTATTTCTGCACTTATAATCCTGTGTCAGAAGGAAAGTAGCATCATTTTCATACAGGCCCTCCATTGTGGTCTTACCAAGAGATGCAATATGACTAGAGAACTTTTAAATTGATTGCTTGCAAGACAGTATCATACATCATGGGCCCCAAACTTGTTTGGGGTTAATTTGGGATAAGCACATTTTGTTGCTTCTTATTGCATTTATTCAGCCATATTGTCACTCTACCAGGTTAGAGCACCTTTAGAAGGGGTAGAATGGGGATTTTAGAAAAGCTGACAAGTACCTTTGCTTTATCTGATCCATCTAAATCAGATGAGTGCCAAAATGGTAAAATAGCTTTAACCTAGTGAATTTATTCTTTTCTTTCCCAAAGAAGTTCTAGATATCTATTTGTCCATTTTATCGATCCCACCAACCAATGGTATTAAGGTCTATCGAACTGGTACTAGGTCTCACACTGGCCAGCAACTGGTTTGGTATGGTGTAGATCCATACCATGCCATTCCATGGCATATTATATCAGGAGAAGGATGGGGAGAGGGAGGAAATGGAGGGAAAGGGGGAGGGAGTGGGGAGGGAGGAAGGGGGAAGGAGAGAGAGATCAGAACCCACAACACCTGCACCCAGCTCTAACCCCTCCTTCCCCAAACCAAACCCTAAATCAACCAGAACCTGCAAAAATCCACTGCAGCAGAACCCTAGAATCCCTCTGTTCTCCTCACCTCGAGGGAAGCCACCTCCGATCAATTTTTCCATCGATACAAATGCAATTGCATGGTTCTTCTAATTCCACTTCTGATTGAGATTACAAAAAAAAAGAAAGAGAGATGAGGATCGAAGATATGAAACCATAGAATAATTCCCTGGCATAGGGGGGGGAGGGGAGTGGCTTATAGGTGACGACTGACTTCGAAGACGGAATAAGCAATATCGAGTGATGAAGCGAATGAGAGACCCTTCGAGGTCTCAAACCATTAAATGTTTTTTCTTTTGGAGGAGTGGGGGGGATGCGATTTGTAACCATCGAACATGAACACGGAGGGATTTCTAACCGAAACATCAAACCCTTGAAATGCGAAGGGCTGTATGATCGAATTGTTTCGACCTAGTAAGCCTTTTAAACTTGGCATCGGTTCAGTTTGGTGCTAGCCAAACCACATGGTTTGGATTGGTTCAGTGATAACTGAAGGTTATAATGTTTCTTTTTTCTTCTTTCTCCTTTCTTTTTCCTTGTTTCCTCTTTCCTGAAAGATATGCTGAATTTGTGCTGAAACCTCCACATCAAGATTTGCTGTACCATATCAAACCAGGGTGGTACAGGATGTGTCCGGTTTGGTATCGGTATGCGGTACCAGGGGCGTACCAACAATCGATGTGCTGAATCAGCCCCATACTGATATGGTAATAATTTGGCACTAGTACATGGCTTGGTACCGAGATAGTGAACCTTGCTCCACATCGTGGGCTAATTGACACACATATGACTCCAAATATCCACGAGAATTTGACAATTGCATTCCATAAAATATTCACTTCCCCAATCTGCTCATTCTGCAGTACTGTAAGGAGCATGAAAACCATAATCAGAAAAGAAAGAAACAGGGAACTTCAATAGCATTTCAGAGATTTGAAGATTCCAAGGAATGCATGAGATGTTTCATCTAATGAAATACACTCATTTTGAGTTGTTTTTTCATCCTTAGCTTACTTATCTTGATTCTTGAAGCTATTTCTAAGTCTTGTTTCCCCTTTTCTTGCAGTGGAATTACACTAACAAAGCTAGTCGGAGTGATTGTCCTGCGTTTCTCAAGATCAAAAATCTTTGTGGTCACTAATCAAATCCTAGATTTCTAATTTTTGTATTTATCCTAGAAACTGCCCGTTTTAAATCTCAGTTTTTGGCCATGATCTTGCAGGTTTATTATTTTAAAATGTATCTAGCTCTTGTCCTTATTGGATTTCTGCATGGACTCGTGTTCCTTCCAGTATGTTGTCGAAACATGCCTTTCTATGATATGATTGTCCTGGAGGTTAGTGAAGTTTGTGTTAATTATTGCTTTGTTGTGTGCAGGTGGTGTTGAGCATTTGCGGCCCTCCTTCAAGGTTCATTCCTGTCAACAGCCAAGAAATTCAGCCAACAACCTCAACTCAGCAAAGCTAATCAATTTCTAACTTCGTCAAAATCTCATAATGTGGTACCCATTTTACATATATGGGGCATTTGAAGCTTGTATCATGGAACCATGTGTGTACATATCCATTTTCTTTTTGCTTGTAATAAGGCATATGTAGCTTGTGCCTTGTATCATCATGTAAACCTGGAAACGAGATCACAGTGCACAAGGAAAACGAACATGATGGAACTTTAAGCATCAAGTGTCCATCTATGGTGCTCGATTGCTCCAAATCTGCCAGAGAAATATATTCTGGTGGTGAAGATTAATAACAGCCTTAATTCTATTAAGAACTGGGAAGCGATATTCTCAATATCAAATAAACAAACAATAATATAGTCATACTGCTCTAGGGAAATGATTAACGTTCATTGTAATCAAAATGTTCAAAGTTCTCAGGTAGCAAGAATTGTAACTTGCATGGTTATGGTTGCTGATTTTGTTCATTTTATGGATGCTGGGCTAGGATATCCTGAAGGATGTAACTGGATTTGCCCAGCAGTCCTGTCAAGTCCTTTCCAAAATGCAATGATTTGTATGAAACGGCTAGAAAGAAATAAATAGAGAAGACTCTGCCTGTACAGCTGAACAATGTAGCGAGTTTTAGCAATCCAGCTGCACCTGCAAGTGAATACAATCAAGTGATGTCATGTCACACAAGAAGAAATGCAAATTGTTCAAGCTTTGGGTTGCCAAGGCTTTGCTCATCATATGCAGTGGGGTTGTCCAGACTTAAGTTTGAGCTGAACCTAGTTACAGTTCTTCAAACTTGATCTATGTCTTAATTAAACAAGTTAGACAAGTATGACGTTCTATTTATTTTTGCAAGTCTATAACTTTTGTGCTTTGCTTGTTTGTGAATCAAGCCTTGGACAAGCTTAAGTTGATTTTCTTTCTAATCAAAACAGCTTTACGGAGCCTATGAGCAAGCCAAACCCAATCCATGCAGGCTTGAGTGCTAGAGCAGCTGGTTCTCAACGACGGTTGAATATGTAAGCTAATCTATATTTTTCAAAAAATAAAAAAAAGTGTAATCTAATTTCTGTTGTTTGATTGTAAGCTTAATTTGTGTCTTGACAGGAACTTGGATGTGGGTTCTCATGCAGGGACTGGATTGTTGCCATACGGATGGTTCGCTGATGAGTCATGATATTGCTGGGGTCAATTGAATATACCAAATCAGCAAAGCACCAAGGAATCCAGGAATTCATTCATCTGGATATTCAGGTTTCAATCCAGGTGGTAATATTGCTAGAGCTGACTTTGTCCTTTTTAGTGCAGTGAAGAGATGGGATGGGTAACTCTTAAACTGTCTTCAATGGAGCTGTCGGGTGCCCCGAAATATCAGTTTCAAGCCAAGAAAGTGCAATTCTTGATTTCAATTGGACAGCTGTTTTTTCTGAGAAAAAAGGTTCTACTTGAACATGTTGTGGATATCTTTAAACCTGACTTATAACTTTTTGCTCTTTTTGGGTTTGTTTTACCTCTGTACCGGATTTACTTAAACCTGTCGTGTAATTCATGCTGCTTCAGTTAGCTCTGGCTAAAACTGTTACTTCTCTTTAATAAAGCAGATTGGACGTTGCTCAATTCTCTTTCTCAAACAAAGAAGAAGAAGGGAAAAAAGAAATCACAATATCTGGATCAGTAGAAATCTAGAAGACTACATGTTGACTTGCAACAAATTCATCCCTGCTTTTTTGCACAGTTTTAAACCATGGACCGTGGACTGAACATTAAGATAAGTGGTCTAGAACAAAGATAATATTCTTTGCTAAAAAAATATTATTTGAAAGAAAACTAAATTTCTGTTTGAAGTTTATATTCCCATTTGTTTAATATATTAACTTTGATTGGAACTATCTTAATTTATATGGCTGTAATATGGAGGATTTGAAGTGTTTTAGGTGTGCCATTCAGTTATTGAGGGCAACCCTCCCCCAAATGTCCTACCCCAAAAGTATTAGTCAAGTCGGAATTTGAACCATGGATTCTTGGTATCACTACCAAAAGCTTTAGTAGCTTGGCTAGCTGTCACTTTCCATTACCTTGATTTAATATCTAAAGAATAGAACTGATATCATTTACAGTGAATTAGTTAGATTCTAGATATAGTCTAGATCCTTTAGTTACTTTTGCACATATTTTTATATGACCCTTAATTAAATTTGATAACTTTGTCTTACATTTTTCTCAAAAAAGAAAAAAGAAAAAAAAGGATCTTCTCTTACCAATATTGTTGACATTAAGAATAAAAAAATGCTTATTAGATTTTAAGATTAGATGATCTTGAAAGCAGATACTTTTTTGTTGATCAAGACTTTAAAGAGCTGTTCTTATTAGGTCTGCACTTATTATCATAGAAATGCAATACAGCCACTAAAAAGTGTCATGAAATCTCCAGACATCAAAGAATGTCCTTGACATTGTGGTGCATGTACGAGGGCGCGTGAACTTCAAATCATGACTTCAGACCAATGAGACAATTTTCTTTCTTTTGTTATTTCATGGATGCTAGGATGGTTCAATTCAAATAATGAGTTCAAAAGTTTACAAATTTGGGGATCCTCCATCCTATGATCATTTTCTACTCCCTGAGGTACTTTGTTGCTTGTTATGCCTTTTCCCATCCCTAAGCATATGGGAATCTACCCTATGCCTTCACTAATTTTTGAACCTTGCCATTGATGCCTTTCCTACTTTTTGAACCTTGCCATTGACATTAAGGCTATACTACTGTAAGGTGGTGCTGGATGGGAGGAACTTAACAATATCCATGAACGATAATCATAAACTAACAAATTCGAAACATTGAGTCACATGTAATTCACGACTGATGAATGAGTAATTCATGTTATAGCCAAATATCTACAACCTATACATAAATTCATCATCGTTATATCCCAATAGGGTGTCCTAATAGGTATTTATTTTATTGTTTCCTATTTATATGTAGCTATATTTCAACCAAACTAAAGCACAAAGAGAGTTCTTAGAACACTTGAGATTAAACCATACTCCTAAGATGGCTAAACATTTGTCAGGACCAGATTATAGATCCTCATTGGAACTAGCAATTCTTATTATAGACATGAGTGGCAATCCATCTATCAAACCTTCAAAATTATTTTTGATGATTCAAGTATATTTGACAAATAACCTGCTCATCTCAGAATTCACAATTGAGTTGCTGAAATTTATGTGATTTTATTGTTATGTCAATAACAAAATAAGTTTCATGCTTTCATGTGCATATAAGTCAATTCAACTCAACCAAGCTTTAATTTCAAATTAGCTGGGATCAGCAACATGAATCATTTTCCTTCATTTCACACAATTTAGAGCCATATTTTCAAAAAAACATTGAGATATCAAATCCTTTCTTACAATTTCATCCTATATAATTTTTAATATCCATCTATACTCCTCTTTCCTTGTACATATATCAAATCATTCCATACAAGTACATCCCTCAACCTACATTATAGATGTCTGGATATGAAGTTGTCCTTCTCTCAATTTATCTTAATTGATACTCTGAGGCTCGGTTCATTTGGGACTAGCCTAAACCAAAGAGGAAGACCTAGCTAAGCTCCCAATAGGAGTCAAACTTTTTATAGATTCTCGATGAGAGTACTGTTTCTTCAATGACTCCCGATGGGAGTTGGAGATCCAAAAGAGGTTGGAGAGTAGCAAATCATAGCCCTTCACCTCTATAAATAAGAAATCTTGCTTCCTTTTGAAGCCATCACCAAAACCGGCAATCGACGGCCCTCTTTCTCTCTCTCTCTTCCTTTTTACAGCTGGCACCTATGCTCACTATTGGCATGATTGTTGCTCCAAGAATTGATTTTGATGATCACAAACCATTTGAGGGGACTACTAATATGTTTCTTATCTTTGAAGAATGTTCTTGTGATGTTTCAGGTAGTCCAAAAGATTGGATTTGAAAAGCTTCATCAAGTGTACCAAAATTGAAGTTTCTGCAAGTTGAAGAAATTTTCGAAGCCTTTTGAGAGTGTCCAATTGATTGGAAGTCATTTGAGAGTATTTGAAAGTGCTCTGGTAAGTTTCGAACCTTAAATGCATGAAAAATTGGGTTGCAACAAAATAAGATGACCCATCTGGGTCATCCCCTTTCATTGGGTAGTCAGCACACTTCATTTTGGCTTATAGCATGCAGTGGGACGACCCACCTGCGATGACCCATGCAGTGGGACGACCCATCTGGGATGACTCCTGAGACCTCAAGATCAAAATAGAAAGCTGAACTTTCTGTCTGATCTCATGAGGCATCCCATGGGACTTTCCAATCACATTGGGATGACCCATCTGGGACGACCCATTCTGGACGAGTTCGTAATGGCTAGTTTTTAGTCCATTTTTGATGCATTTAATACGCATTAAACACTCTCCAACAGCTCTAAACCAACTCTAAGACATTCTTAAGAGTGAATGGTGACTATAAATGCTCTCTTGAAGTGAAAAATCATAAGTTTTGCAAGCATTCAAGCTCACATTCGTAAAAGTTCAGAAAATCTCTAAAAGAGAGGAAAGAAGTGATCAATCAACTCACCAACCACTCTCTAGCTGTAATCAAGTGTGTAAATCCATTGAGGATGTTCAGCAAAAGTTTCTTCTCCTCAAGTATTGTATTTCTATTACATTTATTGTGTTCATTTAAAGGGATATTGTGCTGAACTTTCTATACCCTATTTTTTTCATATTACTTTTGAGTTTTGGGAGATTCCAAAACTCGATTGGGTTGATCTGAACCCTGAATCGAATTATTGAGAGTTGGTTTGTATCCAAAAAATAAGTGTTCTTGCTTGGATAGCAACGGTCGGAGTTGTCCGACGTGTTGTAATTTTGAAATCTGTTTAGTGGATTGAATTCTCAAGTAGGGAGTTAGGGAGTGGATGTAGGTGCAAAGTTGGCATCAAACCAGTATAAATTCTTTATGTTTGCTGTGCTTGTTTCTGTTTACTTGTTCCTTGTGCCTTATACTTACATTTCTATTTTTTGTGTTTGAATTCATTTTTATTGAAAATCAACCCATTTCACTCAAACACTTAAGCACATTATTTTAGTGCACTAATCTTTAAAATTTTAAAAAGACCTAATTCACCCCCCCTCTTAGGCTCCATATCTGGGCAACAAGGGGTATTAGAGTCCGATGCTCTAGTTCTTACTTGATTTAACCATCAAGAGCTAAAAATCTATGGTAGCCCAATTTGGCACATCCCTAGTCGAGGGGCAATCCACAAACCGACCTCCACTTTTTAATGGGTCAAACTACACCTATTGAAAAGCTCGGATGAGAATCTTCATTCAAGCACTTGATTATGATATGTGGGTATCATAGTAAATGGATCACACACACCTACTAAATTGATTGATGGTGTGTCTTTTCCTAAGTCGGAAGGTGAATGAGATGAATTTGATAAGAAAATGACTCAGCTCAATGCTAAAGCCATGAATATTTTATATTATACTTTAAATGCAAATGAATTTAATTATATTTCTACATTCAATTCTGCTAAAAAATTTGAGATAGGTTAGAAGTCACACATGAAGGCACAAATCAAGTAAAAGAATCTAAGATAAATATGCTTGTGCATAATTATGAATTGTTTAAAATGAAACATGAAGAGTCAATAACTCAAATGTTCACTCGTTTCACTGACATTATAAATGATTTAAAAAGTCTTGACAAATATTATTCTAACAGCGATCTTATGAGAAAAGTGCTCAGGTCCTTACCAAGATCGTGGGAGGCAAAAGTCACTACAATCCAAGAGGCCAAGAATTTAAATACTCTACTATTGGAGGAGCTGCTTGGATTTCTCATGATTCACGAACTGACCATGAAGCAACACATTGAGGAGGAAACCAGAAAAAAGAGGACTATTGCTCTCAAGTCGACAGCTCAGGAAGAAGAAGACAGAAAAATCAACAATAGCGAAGAAGATGAGGACTTGGCCCTGATCATCAGAAAATTTAGATGCTTCATGAGAAGAAAAAGATAAGAGACCAAGAGAAGACCACCAGCTAAGGAGGAGCCGAGTAAAGAAAAAAAAGAATAGCCCCTCATCTGCTATAAATGCAAGAAGTCAGACCACTTCAGATCAGAATACCCCCAGCTTAAGAAAGGTCAAAAGAAGTTCAAAAAAAAAAAGACCATGATGGCTACATAGAGTGACAGTGATGATTCCACCACTGATGAAGAATCTCACAAAGAAGCCAACCTATGCCTTATGGCACATGAAAATGAGGTAACATCCGAAATTTAAAATAAATTTACTTATGATGAACTGTTTGAAGCTTTTCATAAATTTTTAAATGATCTAAAAGAATTAAGAACAAAAAATAAAAATCTAAAATCAAGAAATCAAGTATTAGCTAAAGAAAAAAAAGAAGTTGATAAGAAAAATGAATAATTAGAACTAAAGAATCAGTCTCTAATAAAAGAAAAAGATAAACTTTTTAGTCAAAATGAAACTCTTGTAAAAGAAAATCAAAAACTAAAAGAAGATGTAACCAAGTTAAAACCTATTGTTGACAAATTTACATTAAGTTCAAACAAACTTCAGATGATCATTGACAGTCAAAAAGCTGTATATGATAAAGCCAGACTTGGCTATAACACTCTAAGAAAATAAAAGTTTTTGAAAATTAATTTTGTCAATACATCTATAAGAAAATTATCAAATGTTATTGTTTTAAACGTGGCAAAGTAGGGCATAAAGCTTATTCATATTTATCAAATAAATTTAATGATAGAAATATTAAAAAAATATGGGTTCCAAAAAGAACCATTGTGACAAACCCTAAAGGACTCAAGTTAGCTTGGATACCTAAGGTTAAAACTTGATTTTATGTGTACAGGTGTATCTTGCATCCCAAGCAACAAAATAGAAGTGGTACCTCGATAGTAGATACTCAAGATACATGACTGATGATGAATCTCAATTCATCACATTGGAAGTCAAGAATGAAGGAATGGTCACCTTTGGAGATAATGGCAAAGAAAAAATCATCGACATTGGTAACATTGATATCACTCCCTCCATTTGTATTAAAAATATATTACTTGTAGATGGTCTTAAGCATAATCTTTTAAGTATTAGTCAATTATATGATAAATGTTACAAAATAGTGTTTGAATCATCTATGTGCATTGTAACTAGTCCCTCTGATGTTAGTACTAGATTCATTAGACATAGGCATAGTAATGTATACATGGTTAATTTGGATAATCTCTCCATATAAAACATGCAATGCCTTATGGTCATGAATGCTAAAATTAATGAACTAGTTGGCTTTGGCATCGTAGGCTTGTACATATTAGTATGCACACACTTTCTAAAATTATTAAAAAGAATTTGATTTTTGATTTATCAAAAATTAATTTTGACAAAAATAAAATTTGTGATGCATGTCAATTAGGTAAACAAGCAAGAGTTTCCTTTAAATCGAAGAATATTGTTTCAACTTCTAAAGCTTTAGAACTTTTACATATGGATTTATTTAGTCCTATAAGAACAGCTAGTCTAAGAGGTAAAAGATATGGTTTTATAATTATTGATGATTTTTTTCGTTTCACTTGAATTTTATTTTTAGCATTTAAGGATGAAGCATTTTCAGTATTCTCTAAGTTTTGCCGAAAGATTTCGAATAAAAAAGGTTTATAAATTATTTCTATTTGAGGTGACCATGGTACTGAATTTGAAAATAAAAATTTTAAAAAATTTTATGATGAAAAAGATATAGATTATAATTTTTCAGCACCTAGAACATCACAACAAAATAGAGTTGTTGAAAGAAAAAATATAATCCTAGAAGAAATAGTCCGTACCATGCTATGTAAAAGCAAGCTCCCAAAATACTTTTAGGCAGAAGCAATTAACACAGTATGTTACATTCTAGACTGTACTTTAATAAGATTAATTTTAAAAAAAATATCTTATGAATTATGGAAGGGTAGAAAACCTAATATAGACTATTTTCATATTTTTAGTTGTCGGTATTTTGTTTTGAATAATGACAAAGATAGCTTAGGTAAATTTGATGAAGCTATCTTTCTTGGCTATTTCACTTCTAGCAAAGCTTTTAGAGTGTTTAATAAAAGAACACTAGTAGTAGAAGAATCAATTCATGTAATTTTTGATGAAACTAATGATCTTCCATCAAGAAAGAGAGAGGGTGCTGATGATGTAGGTATCATAGAAGATGGAATGAAAGAGCTCACCCTCAATGACTCAAATGAGCCAAACAAAGATCAATTGGATGAAAAGTATGAGGATGAAAGCATCAATGATTAGAACATTCAAGAATGACCCCAAGACACAGATAATCTTCCAAGAGAATGGAGGTACACAAGAAGTAAGAACTAGATCCTCACTTAGAGATGTTTGTAATTATGTAGCTTTTGTTTCATATTTAGAACTTAAAACAATAGATGAAGCTGAAAAAGATCATAACTAGATAATTGCCATGCAAGAAGAGCTAAATTAATTTGAGAGAAATAATGTATGGACACTAATTGCTAGACCTAAAAGTCACCCTATAATAGGAACTAAATAGGTATATAGAAATAAATTAGATAAAGATAAAAATGTAATAAGAAATAAAGCAAGATTAGTTGCTAAAGGATATAATCAACAAGAAAGAATTGATTTTGATGAAATATTTGCTCCTGTTGTTAGACTAGAAGCAATAAAAATGCTACTTACTTTTGCTTACTTTATGAATTTTAAACTGTTTCAAATGGATGTTAAGAGTATTTTTTTAAATGGTTATATTGTTGAAGAAGTATATGTAGAACAACCTTCTGATTTTGAGAATCATAAATTTTTAGATCATATATTTAAGTTAAATAAAGCTTTATATGGATTAAAACAGACTGCTAGGGTATGGTATGAAAGATTAAATAAGTTTTTATTAGAAACTAATTTTTTAAGAGAAAATATTGATACTACTCTTTTTATAAAAAGAAAAGACAAAAGAATTCTAGTTATACGATATATGTCGATGACATTATATTTGGGTCTACTAATAAAAATTTATGCCAAGAGTTTGCCAAGCTCATGTAGGAGGAGTTCGAGATAAGCATGATAGGAGAACTCATTTTTTTTTCTCAAACTCCAGATTAAACAAATAAAAGAAGGGATCTCCATCACCCAAAGTAAGTACATAAGAGAATTATTAAAGAAATTTGAAATGAAGAGCTCAAAAATTGTAAGTACACCTATGATCCTTTCCTGTAAATTAGAAAAAGATGAGCATGGTAAAAATATTAATTCAAAGCTCTATAGAGGCATGATAGGTTCTTTATTATATCTAACTGCTAGTAGACCTGATATAATATTCAGTGTATGCATGTGCGCTAGATATCAATTTAATCTTAAGGAATCTCACCTAAATACTATTAAGAAAATTTTTAGATACTTAAAAAGGAACACAAAACCTAGGTCTTTGGTTTTTAAAATAATTTTCTATGAACTTAATAGGTTACTCAGATGCAGACTTTGTCGGATGTAAACTAGACAGAAAAAGTACTAGTAAAATTTATCAATTTTTAGGAGTAAATTTAATCTCTTGATTTAGTAAAAAGTAAAATTCAGTGGCATTATCTACGGTTGAGGCCGAATATATTACAGTTGGAAGTTGTTGTGTTCAAATCCTGTAGATTAAGCAACAACTCGTAGATTTTGGTATTGAACTTAAAAATATTCCCATAAGATGTGATAATACTAGTGCCATCAATTTGATCAAAAATCCAATTGAACATTCTAGGTCAAAACACATTGAAATTAGATATCATTTTATAAGAGAACATGATCAAAATAATGACATAACACTTGAATACATAAATACTGAAAATTAATTAGCTAACATTTTCATCAAAGCACTTAATAAAAATAAATTTTATGAAATTAGAAGAGAATTGGACATCTTAGACCCTTCTGCTTGAACTTCAATCATAATTTTACTCCCAAAATCTTTCTAAAATTTTTTGACTTCATTATCCTAATTTTGGGAGCCATCTATCATTTTTTGAAAATTTTTTAAATAATTAAAAATTCATCAGTGCTACTCAGATATCTTATCAGATTTTTTCATTGAAATATTCAATCAAAAATTATATCAAAATTTATCTGGACTTCTCATGATCATCTCAACTCAATATGACCAATTTTCAATTATTTCTTTTGAATTTTTTCTCATTTTTAATTATTTTTTGAATCACCTGATGCAACTCTGAATGAGGCGTCCTATGAGGCATCCCATTTGAATGGGTTTGGCTCTTTTTGTGTGAGCCGACCTGATTTCTATTCCATTAAAAAGGCCTTTGGGGTGTCTCAAACCCCAAAACCCTTCATCTTCCTCTTGTCCTAAACGTAGGAATCTCATTCTAGATCTCCACAAATCTCAAAATCTCACAAAATCATGATCACTCTCCCCAAATTTCTTGTTCTCACGGCTCATCCTCTTGATTTCTTCAAATTCCAAACCCTAACCCACAAAATTCTTGAGAAACTCTCCAAAATCCTCTTCTCCTCTCTTTTTCCCTTCATTTCTCACCCCTCTCTATCCTCTTGACCGATTTCCATTCTCTCCTTGGGACATGGCCCCCAAAATGAGATTACCACAAAGAAGGAAGTCGATTAGATCCTTGGAGGCTGAGGAATGGAGGAAGAAAGCAGCACAAGAGCTAATCCAACCATCTCCACTGGTTACTCCAAGCAAGATTTTTCTATCTGCTAGGAAGGTTGCTTTGGGAAGAAATGTGAATTTTAAATTTTTGAGGAATAATAGTTTTTCAATTGGAAAAAAACTAATTAAGCAAGGATGAATATTTTTTCTAAGTTTGTCTGAGCCAATATATATTGATTTGGTCAAGGAATTTTATTCAAATTTGGTTTTCTTTGATGGTGTTTTGAGATCTACTGTAAAGGGAGTCCAAATCATTTTGAATGCACCTAGACTAGGTAGACTCTTTCAGATGCCTTATAAGGGTAGTTGCCTAAATGAGCTATCCAAAAAGAAATTTGGACTTAGGACTATCCTTGGAAGAGAGGATGCAGAAGGATTTCTGAAAATTGAAGCCAAGGATCTGAGTATAGAAATGAGGTTGCTCCACTACATGGTATCTAGGATTTTCTTTCCCAGAGGGGAAAGATATGACTTGATGACTGGTAGAGATATTTGCTTAATGCACCATGTTGTTTCTGAGACTCTCCTGAATCTACCTTTCCTGATGATCGATGTCATGAGGAAGGCCTTGAATAGATCCAAGGCTCTCTTGCCATATGGCATGGCTCTCACTGTGATTTTTAGGGAGTCTGGAGTGAGTTTTGAGGGAGAGGTTGTTTGTAGACTGTCATACACCGATACCTATAACAACCACTCCCTTCAGTGCATGGGGTTTGTCAGAGTTGATGGCCGTTAGGTCAAGGGCCATGCAGCTACAGTTAAGGAGGAGGATGATGAGGAGGAGGAGCATGTTGAGGGGGAGGGTCCATCTTCACCACCTGTGCCTAGGCAGAGTCCAGTTAATCACTCTATTTCGGAGTCTGAGGCAGAAACCTCAGTCAGAGTACCCCCATCGAGCTGTATCGTACCATCTTTTAGTTTGGAGGATGATGATATGGGACTGCTGGCTGAGTGGCAGGGATTCTATCTGCTCAACAATAGCGGTTCCAAGATCAGTTTCTTCAGCAGTCTCACCAGTTTTAGCAGCAGATCCTCCAGCTGGTGCAGCAGCAGTATCGTCAGACTCCACCGAGTTCTTTCTCTGATTCTTCCTCGAACTTTTCTATCGTGCCACACATATCTTCATTGATGGAGCTCTTGTCTGATTTGAGTACTAGACTGAAGAGTGTGGAGAGCTCCTTACTCAAATTCAGTGGCAAAATTTTTGATATTGAGAGAGAGATCAGATGGATTTTAGTTTCTCTATCGAAAAAAGCAAGCACATCGACTACTTCTTCACCTCAGAAACTCTAAAGACTTCGTATCTGCTGATCTAGATGGGCTCCGACTTATAGTGAGGGGAATTTTGTCCCAACTTGATGTCATTAGGACTCAGCTTCAGTCTAGGCTCTCTGCATCCAGTGAGCCAACCTTTGTCCAGCCCATTGCTTTTCATCCTCTGACATCTTCCTCTCAAACCAGACCTTTCGATCAAAGATGAGGCTGATCATGTTTCATCGATCTTGATCTTGAGCTCGATGCCCATTCCCACTGATTTCATCATTTTGTATTAAGTTACTTAGTTGTATTTTATAGATTGGATGTATGAGAGCTTTATGCTCATGGACATATATTATGACTCTTGTAACCTCTCTTTTTATTGTAATTAATGAATGAGGTTATTATCATGGCTCACTTCTTTTTTTCTTGAATGAATGAATGATGAATGACTGTTATACTTGAATGAATGCACTATTACTCTGATACCTGACATAGAACCATGAAAAATCTTACTCCCTTTAGTTCATATTTTTGATGATGTCAAAAAGGAGGAGAAAGTAGTGTATTGTGTATTGTCTATCTGATTTTTTTAAATCTAAATGCTCTTTTAAATTTTTTGCTCTGATACAGTATTTTGCACTGATATACCTCGATACATCAATTTTTTACTTTGATACATCTATTTTTATCTTTATTTTGATACTATTTGAAAAATTATTCTGATACATCTATTTTTCTTGAGTGCTTTGATATTTCTGATATTTTATTTTTACATGAATGCCAAAATATCTTGATATATTCATTTTTGATTTTACAAAATACTTTAATTTTTTCTCTTTTAATTCTTGTTCAAATGGTTTCATCCTTGTTTTGATATCAAAATGAGAAAAAAGAAAAGAAACATTCTTTCACATTTATTGCTTTGATATTAAAAACAAGGAAGCGAAGAATAATTTTTTTTTATAAACCATCTATGCTTCAATAAAAAAATTTTCACAAATTGAACACTCTTTATATAAGAAAGGGGGAGATTTTTTTTAAAATGATCAAAATGATTTTATTTTTATCTGTTTCATACAAGAAAGGAGAGAATTTTAACTGACTAAGAACAATCCTTAGAAAAACTCTGATACCTTCACAAATGGTTTCAGCAAAATGAATTAAATCATTAAAGTTTGCTGAAAATATGTATATCATAATCCTCTTTGTTGAATCTTGGGCATAATTCTACTAGTTCTCTACAAACCTAAATTCTTTAAGCTTTAAAGATATATTTCATGAACACTCAAATATTTTATTAACATAAAAAAGGAAGAGATTGTTGTTTTAAAAATTGATTTTGATGATCACAAACTATTTGAGGAGACTACTAATGTATTTATTATCTTTGGAGAATATTCTTGTGATATTTCAGATAGTCTAAAAGATTGAGTTTGAAAAGCTTCATTAAATGTGCCAAAGTTGAAGTTTCTGTAAGTTGAAAAAATTTTCGAAGCCTTTTGAGAGTATCCAATTGATTTAAAGCTATTTGAGAGCATTTGAAAGTATTCTGATAAGTTTTGAATCTTAAATGCATGAAAAATTGGATTGCAATAAAATGGAATGACTCATTTGGTCATCCCCTTTCATTGAGTAGCCGACACGCTTCATTTTGGTTCATAGCATGCAGTGGGATGATCCACCTGGGATGACCCCTGAGATCCTGAGATCAAAATAAAAAGTTAAACTTTTTGTCTGACCTATTGAGGCATCCCATGGGACTTTTCAGTCACATTGGGATGACCCATCTGGGACAATCTATTATGGACGAGTTTGTAACAGCTAATTTTCAGCTCATTTTTGGTACATTTAATACGTATTAAACACTCTTCAATGGTTCTAAACCAACTCTAAGACATTCTCAAGGGTGAATGGTGACTATAAATGCTCTCTTGAAGTGAAAAATTATAAGTTTTACAAGCATTCAAGCTCATATTTGTAAAAGTTCAGAAAATCTCTAAAAGAAAAAAAAGAAGCGATCAATCAACTCATTAACCACTCTCCAGCTGCAATCAGGTGTGTAAATCTATTGAGGGTGTTCAGCAAAAGCTTCTTTTCCTTAAGTATTGTATTTCTATTGCATTTATTGTGTTCATTTAAAGAGATATTGTGCTGAATTTTTTGTACCCTATTTTTCTCATATTATTTTTGGATTTTTGAGTTTTGGGGGATTCCAAAACTCGATTGGGTTGATCCGAACCCTGAATTGGATTGTTGAGGGTTGGCTTGTATCAAAAAAATAAGTGTTCTTACTTGAATAGCAAAGGTCGGAGTTGTCCGATGTGTTGTAACTTTGAAATCCGTTTAGTGGATTAAATTTTCAAGGACTTGGGGAGTGGATGTAGGTGCAAGGTTAGCAAGGAACCACTATAAAGTCTTTTATATTTGCTGTACTTGTTTCTCTTTACTTGTTCCTTGTGCCTTATACTTACATTTTTATTTTTTATGTTTGAATTTATTTTTATTGAAAATCAACCCACTCCACTCAAACACTTAAGTACATTGTTTTAGTGCATTAATCTTTAAAATTTTAAAAAGACCCAATTCACCCCCCCTCTTGGGCTCCGTATCTGGGCAACAATGATAATTTCTTGTCAAACATAAGGTAAGAGCTCCTCCTGTACTTGGATTCTCTTTTTTCCATGATTTCCTGTGGAGGAAGATCACCGTTGGCCCAATTTTTGATGAGAAATCACTGATTTTTAGGTTGAATATAACCTACCCTACTCTAGCTATGTTTTTTCCTTCTTTCCCTTTTTCCAACCACCAATGCCATCACCCTTTGATGCCACACCCTGAGATGAGTTTCCCGACCTCCCTACCATCTATCCTAGTGAGGCCATGGTGGCCAATGAGCCGCCAATAGCCAAAAGACCCAAGAGAAAGGCCGAATCTCTTGTTTTCGAATCCTTTCCCTTCATTTTCTTATCAGATGTTTATCACTGTAGATTGTTCCTTACTACCCACCACCGCTCATGCATTGCCGCCCATTGTCGGACCTCCCGTTGCACTACCAGACCACAACCATAGCTAAAAAATTGATGAAAGTCCCTTCCCTTATTTTTCAAAAATAAAGAAGAAAGAAGGAAGAAGAAAAAAAGAAGAGAGAGAAAGAGACAACTCTCTTTCTTAGGTTTTTCTCTCTACTCTCCTAATTTCTTTCTTTAAAAGCACCTAGGGATCCCAATCTGAAGTCTTGTCTTCTTACCTTATGGACTCAAATTGTCCCCACAAAGAGGCCTTGAATCGTCTTGATGCTTGGGTAGTTTATTGGACCAATCATCTTGATCTTATCGAATGTCCTCGAAACCATCGTTGATGAACTCTATTGATCAATCATAGCTTTCATCCAATCCATTCTTCATGATTCCTTGATCAAGTCGCTGAGAACTAACTATCTGATCTGTTGGACCAATCATTCGGACAATAATTTCTCATTCTTATTATTTTAAATCTATTGAATTCATTAAATAGAAATTAATTATATTTTTAATATCTTAAATAGGA
The DNA here is from genome assembly GCF_000442705.2 of Elaeis guineensis. Taxonomy (NCBI): domain Eukaryota; kingdom Viridiplantae; phylum Streptophyta; class Magnoliopsida; order Arecales; family Arecaceae; genus Elaeis; species Elaeis guineensis. The sequence continues at coordinate 16,706,432 of NC_026003.2, read as the reverse complement.
TTAGCATATTTGTCTAGCAAACTTTGAAGGTCTAAGATGGGCAAGATAAGTAGATTTTATATTTCTTATTTATCTTCAAATTACCATATTTTTCATGCATATGATTTATTGATGAAATCATATTTTTCATAAAATAAAGGATCAGCATATATGAAATAAAAAGTATTTTTTATTATAAAAAATAATTCTATAAATCTATTTTATGAAAATAGCATATTTATGAAATACAAATCTTGTCATATCTTTCATTATGTTTTTACATATATATATATGTGTGTGTGTGTGTGTGTGTGTGTGTGGGTGTATTTTAGGAAAAAGAAATAAAATTTTAGAGGCTCTCAAATAGCTATGCATGAATTCTTAAAATTAGAAAGATCAACACCTAGAGCTAGCATCCATAAGAAACATAGCCCTGTCAGTGGATATAAAGTTGGCATACGAAATAAGAACTCTGTCGATTAAAAAATATGACTCTATCATAGATATAAAGTGACAATAACATGAATATCTATGAGTAATATTTTAAAGTATGATATAGAAGTATGACAGAAATAGCTTATAAATCATGTTTATGAAATATTCATGATATATACATGCATGATTAGCTTTATAACTTATTTTATCGTATCATTCTATAAAATATTTTATTTTTATAATTTATGTTATTTTCTTAATAATGCATTATTATAGAATAAGTTATGCTTTATTTGATTAGAAAGTATAGATTTTATTTACTAAGCTGGTATAGCTTATACCTCTTTATTTTTCTTTTTTTTTTTATATAGAGGAAGGTTAGGAAGGATGGGTGATCCATGCTTGGGGTCTGTGTTAGCAAGCTTAGAAATTTTATAGCTGAATTTTAGTTTATTAAATAATTAAAAAGACTTGTAGTCAACTGTTTTATAAACTTTAAGATATGAGTTTCAGTATTTAATTATTTAGATGCTTTGAATCAGTCTTGATTTAATTATTTAATTAATGATTTGAATTGAACCTGTTTCTTATATTTTATCTATGATAGATTTTTTATTCTATCTAAGATTATGACTGTTTAGTTTCGTATTATTGAGGGTTGTACCCATTGATAGCATGGCCATATTACATCTTGGATTTAGAGTGTGATATTTTATGGCATCAAAGCAATAGGTTCTTGTTTAGCTTATGTCCTTGATTCATAAAATTAGGCAAAGGATGAGTATAGAAGGGTTGGAAAGTTGTGCAGTGGAAGCTAGTGGACTATAGATGAAGACTAAGAATCCTCACATGTTTGAGAATAAAAGTACATTAATTTTCAAGGACAAAACTCTTTTAAGAGAGAAAGAATGTGAGTCTTTGGGCCCGGCTTAGACCAAAGAGAGGCCAAGGTAAGCTGGGCGTGCCCCATTTGTGGAAAGACTCCTGATGGGAGTCAAACTTTTTATGAACTCCCAATATGAGTCCTGTTTGTTCAACGACTCTTGATGAGGTTGGAGATTTAATAGAGGCCAGAGGGTAGCAAATCATAGACCTTCACCTCTATAAATAAGAACCCCTTGCTTCCTTTTGAAGCCGCACTGCTAAAACCAGTGATTGATGGCCCTCTTTTTCTCTTTCTTCCTTTTAACAGTCAGCATCTATGCTCACTGTTGGCATGATAATCTCTTGTCGGACATGAGGTAAGAGCTCCTCCTCTCCTTGGATTCTCCTTTATCTAAAGTTCTTTGTTGTGACATAAATCCATCTTTAGATCGGGTTGGCTAGAGTCGGGCAGCAACGATAGGTCAGCGATGATAGGATTGTAGCGACGAGACCAGCAAGACAAGTCTTCAATCGGAGTTGGCTCCGATGGGAATCCTCTGATACTCAAGTTAAATCTCTGAAATAGATAGAAAGGAGTGAGTGCTTAGGGGGTCCTCTATAGACCTTTATTTATAGGTGAGACAGAAGAGCCATGAGAAGGAAAGAGAATTAGACGGTTAGCCTTATCTTATTGGATGAGATATGCTTGTTGTCTCTTGCTTTATCAAGAGAGATATATTTGTTATCTGTTATATCATTAGGAATGCTGACTCAAATGGTTAATTTTGACTTATCGGATGAAATATGATCGTTATCTTCTTTCTTATTTGCTCTGTGGTTAGATGTCATGTCATAATCATTCGAGTTTGGAAAGAGGTGTGGTATTTCCAGATCAGGTCGAGTTTGGTAAGGAGACCTCGGATCGACCGATAGCATGGCTAGTAAGGATGTCTCCTTGGTGCAGGTGACCAAGATCGATGGTTGAAGTTGGGATCAGCGGTCGAAGTCAAGAGGATATTAGTACTACTAAAGGGGCTCAGTTGGGATATGGGATTGGCGAGGTCCAAATTTATTTGGGTCTTTTATTTGCCTACATCTTCGGCCAGTACGAAATCATCCCTCAACATTCTCCATTGAGGAATGTCATCATTATTAGATGCATGTCCTAGAAGTCAATTGTTAGCTGACATATTTTTTTATTTTATGATACAAATTTATACTTAAACTATTGACACTACAACAAAATAGGATATTAACGACAAAAAAAATTCATGGCTAATAGCTGATTTTCGTCGCTAATACTTATTAGCGACGAAAATTTCATTGCTAATACTTATTAGCGATGAAAATTTTATCGCTAATATTTAGTCATCAATAATATCATTGTTGATAATTTTTTACGATGAAAATTTTTTTTTATTGTAAATAATAAATGTTACCGATGAAAAATTTTTATTGTTAAAAAAATTATTTTTTTGAAAACTATTTATAATAAAAAATTTTAGTCATAAAAAAAATTTACGACAAAATTAATTATTTATGATAAATTTTATTTGTTGCTATTAATTTAATAAAAAAATTTTATGAAAATAAATTTAAAAAAGTATTTGCGATGTAAACTTTTCATCGTCAACATAAAAATTTTTGATAAAAATTTTTGTTGCTAATAAATATTAAATTAATAGTGATGAAAATATTTTTATCACTATTAATTTAAATAAAAATTTTTATGAAAATCAAATTTAAAAAAATTTTAGTGACATAAAATTTTCATCATAAATATGGTTATTTATGATGAAAATATTTTTATCACTATTAATTTAATTAAAAATTTTTATAAAAATAAAATTTAAAAAAATATTAGCAACATAAATTTTTTATTGCAAACAGTTATTTGTGATGAAATATTTTTGTCACTGTTAATTTAATTAAAATTTTTTATAAAAATCAAATTTAAAAAAATATTAGCGATATAAATTTTACATCATAAATATTTTAAATTCTGACATATATTTTCATCGCTATTAATTTAATATAAAATTTATTATTTTTAAATTTATTAAAAAATTTATTTACAACCAATTTTTCATCGTTAATATATTTTTTTACAATCAATATTTTATCAAAAATATTTTCATCACTAATAATTTATAGATATTTTTTTAAAAAATAATTTATGAATATATATATTTAATTTATATTTATAATATTTTTTATAAATAAAAAATAAAAAATAAAAAATAAAAATAAAAAATAAAAAATTCACATAATAAATCTATAAATAAATTTATCATTTTATTATACTAAATTAAAATTATAAGAGATTTAAAATAAAATAAAAAGCTACACAAATAGGCTGTCAAGTGTCGGCATCTACAGAAGGGGAACGAGCTGGGGAAGGGGAGCGCTTGGATGAGCTCGAACCGGTCTGCTGCTGCCTCATCAGCTGCATCATCTGCTCTATCTGTGCCATCCACTCCATCATTTGGATCTGAAGCCACTGGTACTTATCGACACATGCAGTCAACTCATTAGCTCGCTGCTCAGTCTGCCTCTGCACCTCCGCCAGCCGAGCATCGCAGGTAGCATGGATGTCAGTCCTGGACGAGCATGAGGATGAGGGAGCAGTGATCCCATGCCCTAGACCCCTAATATAACAGGGTTTCGTACCAAGCACCTGACACAGATCTCGTCATCTGTGGGTACGATCAAGCCCTCAAGAGTAGGTTGGGATCTGATGTCTATCATACGGTCCTGAAAATTAAAGTTATAGCTATTTTAATTTCGTATTAAAAATCAAACTGTGAATGAAAAAATAATTAAAAAAATTTACAAAGAGCTCCTGGCTCCCCGTCGTCCACTCTCCTGATCGTCGCTGGTGGGTCTGCTAGTAGATATCGATCCTACCAGAAGCTTGCCACTCTCAGCATCTCTCTGTAATTTGAGAGTAATTAATTAAAATTTTTTAAATAGCTAGAGAATTATATACTAATTAGAAATTACTTACCATCTGCTCCATGTGACGAGCGAATGACCTCAAACCCCCACAATGCGGTATGGTCTGTCAGTTCGATTCACGGTATTTTGGACACATCTTCTCTGTACAGTTAGCAGTCAAATTAGTAGGTAACAAACTGAATTTAAGAATAAATTATTCAATCATTAAACTCTAAAAAAAAAATTTAGATGTGTAACCTGATATGTCGGATCCTTGTAATGCCAGCATATGATAGTCCAATCATCCATGGTGATGCTGTCATAGGGCCACTGCCGCGCTGCCTCCACCCTATGATCCTGCATCACATGGTATCAATATTGATGGATGTGGTGGCGATAGTCTTTGAAGTGCAAAGATAAATGAGCATCCATGACTCGCCGCACACAATCCTCCTCAAAATCAATAATATCAAAAACACCCTGCCAATAACAAATATTAGAAGAATATTATGCTAATTAAATATTTATAGTATAATTTATTTTATCTGTAACTGAGTGTAGAAAATCTCTCTCTAAGCTGGTACAATATGATGCCAATTAAAAAGCATCACGGGGGCATAGCTGTGGCATATGATGCCCAGCTCGATCTGCCATGGCTCGCACCATCCCCTAATGGGTCTGGTGTAGCTGGGTGGTATCTCGATACGAAGATGCTGTCCTGGGTGATCGCATCTCCAACGCTCTAGAGCGAGGTTCTTCGATGGACCTCACCCTCATCTCACTACTGGTGGAGACTGACTTGAAACAACAATAAATAAATCATTAGTATGATAGCTATCCAAATAAAAAAAATTAAATTTTATTATATAAAAAATATAATAATACCACTCGGATCTGCCTCACTTGAACCCATCCCACTGGGATGTACCAGTGCAGGACCCTCTGGCGACGGAGCTGGTGTGGCATGGAAATCGATGAAGATGCCTCAGCCTCCGAGGTAGACAGCGAATGCGAACGTCGTCGTCTGTCTCCTGGTGCCAAACCTATAATTCTTGATATATAAATAAATATAATATTAAATAATAATAATAAAAAATAAATTATATTCTAATGAATAGAATTATATCGCATACCATTATTAGTCGATATTTTGTTTCATTATTATGAAAATTTCGACAGTATGTCCCCATAGTTCTCTAAGTATACGATGTGAATATGGTGCCTACGCACCCCATCCACCATATATTCGGAGAGTAGTAGATATCAACTACTGAGTACCACATAATAAAATAAAATATCAATTATTAACAACAATAAGATTATTATTTTTTCAAAAAATTTGAATACGGGATATCCAAGAGTTGATCTCGATCAAGATCGACTCTTGAAGGAAAATCTACGGCTCAATGTAATTTAACTATCATCTCTGAACATACATTCAAAGATAGATTTCTAATTTACCAAAAAAGAGTAACTTTGCATTAAAATTTTTTCATCAAAAATTTTAGTAGAGTTTTTTCTAAAATAAAAATATTTTTTATATTTAATTATAATAAGTAAAAAGATATAAAATAGTATATAAAATAATTAAATTATGATAAACAACAGCAATGTGCATTGTGCTAGTGGAATAAAAAAAATTTATGAATTTTAGCAGTAACACTAAAAAATTTATGTAATAAATATAAAATAAACTATAAGCAGTTGAGCATGTAAAATAATATTAACATAAAATAATAACATGAAACCTAATCCCAAGGAGTCGATGGTTTTTTATTTTTATAAAATATTTTTTATCTAAAAATAATAAATAATTTTTACCTAAAAATAATAAATAATTTTTTATTTTTTTAAAATATTTTTTATCTAAAAATATTTTTTTCTAAATATTTTTTCTCCTAAACGAGCTTCGGACTTGGCCTCCCACGACTGCCGCTCCCATGGCACCGGTGCTGTCACACATCTCGTGCTGTCCGGACTCGGCCCCCGTGACCCCCGCTCCTGCGGTGCCGCCACTGTCACCCACCCCTCGCAAGCCACCCCCCGAGGTGCTGCCACCCTCTCCAACCCCCCGCGACCCAGATCCCAATTTGGATCCTGATCAGATCCCGATCTGGATCCCAATCCGAATCGGGATCTTGACTCGAATCCCGACACCTCGATCCAATTCGGATCGTGACACCTCGATCCAATTCGGATCGTGATTCAAATTTTATTTTTATTAATCAAATAATAAAATATTTGATTAATATTTTTATTTTCTTTTATTTTTTTATTTTTTTTATTTTTTTCTTTCTTTTTCTTCTTTTTTTTTCTTTTTTCTTTTCCCACTCATTTCTTTCTTCCCTTCCTCCCTCCCCGCCATCACCTCCCCAGCCGAACCCCTCCCCACCGTCACCTCTCTGGCCGACCCCCTCCCTGCCGTCACCTCCCCAATTGACCCACTTTGCGACTTCGTGGCACCGCTGTGTTGCGGCTGACCCCCTCCCCGCCCCTTTCGCCCCAGGCTGTCGGCTGCCCCCTCCTCGGTCCCGTCTCCACCGACCGACCCACTCCACGGCCCCCTCCCTACCCTCATCTCACCCCCGACCGCCCCCCAACCCCATCTCGCCCCCATTTCGCCCTCGACCGCCAGCTGCCCCCTCCCCAGCCCCGTCTCCACCAGCCAACCCCCTCCTCGATCCCGTGGTGCCGCCGGCCACCCACAGCCCCCTCCCCACCCCCGTCTTGCCTCCGACCGCCCCTCGACCCCATCCCGCCCCCGACCGTCGGCCGCCCCCTCTCCGGCCCCATCTTCGTCGGCTGACCCCCTTTCCGGCCCCATCTTCGTCGGCTGACCCCCTTTCCGGCCCCATGGCACCGTCGGCTACCCATGGCCCCCTCCCCACCCCCATCTCGCCCCCGGCCACCCCCCGACCCCCTCCCCGCCGGCCAACACCCTCCCCAGCCCAGTGGCGCCGCTGGCCACCCACGGCCTCCCTCGCAACCCTCTCCGTCACCCCAGTGCGGACGACAGACGGCGGCGATGGTGGAACCTTACCTCCGCAGATGGTGGCGGTGATGGTGGAGAGGGGCTCATCAGCGGGAAGAGAGTGGGGGGAGATCACGGAGAGGGAGAGGGAGAGGGAGAGGGGAGATGGGAGAGCTCAGGGAGAGCACAGAGAGGGAGAGAGGAGAGGGAAAGAGGAGAGGAGAGAGGGGAGAGGGGGGGAAAGGGTTTCGTGCAAAGGGATATCGAGTTGACGTGTATTGAATGCAGAACTATTAGCGATGAAAATTTTCATCGCTAATACAATTATTAGTGACAAAAAATTATTTTCATCGTCCATAATTTTCATCAAAAGAAAAATTCTCACTAAAAAAATTTTTTCTCTAAAAAAAATTATTTACGATGAAAAAAATTTTATCATTAATAAAATTATTAGCAATAAAAATTTTATTTTCATTGCCAATAATTCTTATCAAAAAAATAAAAAAAATTTCTCATTAAAAAAATTTTTTTGCTAAAAGAATTTTATTCAAAAAAATTATTAGTGATGAAAAAAATTTCATCGTTAATAAATTTATTAGCAACAGAAATTTGATTTTCATCGTCAATAATTTCTACCAAAAAAAATTTTCTCACTAAAAAAATAAAAAAAATTATTTATGATGAAAAAGATATATTTCATCGTTAATAACATTATTAGCAATGAAAATTTAATTTTCATCACCAATAATTTCGACCCAAAAAAATTTTTTTCCACTAAAAAAATTCTCTCTAAAAGAATTTCATCCAAACAAAAATTTTCTTTAATCTAAAAAATTTTTGGTTTAAAAAAATTTCTAAAATAATTTCATCAACAAAATTTATTTTTTATTAATAAAAAATTATATAAATAATTAATTTTTAATTTTTTCTTCAAAAAAAATTAGGTACATGAAAAAGTAGCTTAGCTATCCTTCGTAATGCATGCATTTGTGGATCTAAAACATGTTAAAAAGCCTAGTTGATCTTCATATGGTTTTGTTAGGGTTGATCAATTAAATGGCTTAAAAATTCAATGATATTTTTCATATGATTAGGAACTGTGATCAACACAAAGATTTGTCATCCGACAGAGTTTGATTTCTATCTTTGTAGCCATGCTGGTATAAAGATAATATTTTTTTATATTTTTTCTCATTATTTTATTTTTTTAGGTTAGGAGGGCCTAATCCCCACCTTTTCTATCCTACAATGATGATTGGCAACTGGTGAACTGGTTTTTACAAGTAATCTTTCTGGTTTTAAGTATTTGCATAATCTAATTTTTAAAATAATTTTTTTATCAATTTATCGATATTTTATTTTCATTCAAGAGATCAGTAGATCAACATATTATCATGTACTGTTGAATGATAATCATTTTTTTATTGATACATTACAGATATTAACTAACAATCTTTGTTACACGTGAGTTAAATTTTGATCGTGTTCTTATATTTTTGTAGATACCTTGGTGTAGCGATAATTCAGTGCAGGGGCAAAATGATAATTTTAAAATTTTTTTAAAATTACTATTTTACAGTGAAATTATTAATTAATCTCATTAATTAATACTAATTAACCCTACACTAGGATCTAAATATGATACAATAGCATGCATTTAAATTTGAAATTCAAATTTGAAACAGTAAACTTTTTACTGTACTGTGTTCAGAACACATCACCTTTTGCGGGTAGTCGATCACCGCAATCTAATCACTATCAGAGAGTTTTGATTATCACATCACAGCCACACTAGTGTCTGGCCTCTACGGATCATCCACACGAAGCTCCCGTCTGATCGGCTCCTCACGAATGCTAGTTCGTGATTTCACCCTTTTGATCGCTGATGTTGATCGAACTCCTTCGATTAATGTGTGCCGACTCCTCGGATGCTCTGAATTGTCTGCATGATTGGTTGAGAGGCTGATGGATCTCTCCTTGAAATTTGATGGACTCACGACACTCGTGGCATACAAATCTCACTTCCCGAATCCTAGGTAGAAACCCTAGGGTACACACCAAAAACCCTGTGCCCAATTTTCTTTCTTTTCTTTCTTTTTCTCTCGAAAGGTTTTGGACCTTCACCTCACGCACAAGGCTTCCTCACACCCCACTTTCTTTCTCAGAATTTTTGTTTTACGCACGCCCCAGCTCCCTATCTCTTTTAAAACAGTTCAAAACGTGTCTTATCCGCGTGAGAGCATAAAGACAAGTGGTTACACATTTGAATTCAAATCAAATTTGAATTCAAATGAAAACCAACTCATCCCTATCCACTTGTGGCGTGAGAAGAGAAGAGCGTGGACTCTTTGTGCATGGAAAGGTTTCACGAGAAACTTTTTCTCATGTGAATTATGTGGCGCACAAGATGGATAAGCTTGAAGGCAAAAGAGATAAGTTATCCATTAAAATTCAAACACGCTTTGAATTTGAATGGTTAACTAATCAGCTTTATCCATCCATATGGTGCACAAAAGTGGGCGTGAGAAGGGCTTTGTGTGAGAAAAAATTCATGAGAAGTTTCTTCTCGTGAATTCAAATGGGCGCAGAGATTTAAGGTGGTGCAGGGATTCAAATTCAAATGGTGGTTTGATCTTAATTGAACCAACCTAATCAAAATAGGTTAAGCACAATTAGACTAAATTAAACCTAACTTAATTAGGCTTAATTAGGCTTAATAAAATCTTAATCAAATCAGAAATTGACTAAGCCCAACCCCTGATCAAATCAGGGACCAAACCATCTCGACGATTAGGTCAACTCTTAACCTAATCGGGTCAAATCCAACTGAATCCAATTCAATTGGACTTGATCCAAAAATAATTACTCAATCAAATTGAGTTAATTAGCGATCAAATCACTAATAAAATCTCTCATAATTATTGAGTCCAAATCCGATGGGCAATTAGGCATCAGAGACCATCGATATGAAACCCTGATCAAAGAGTTTAAATTTCAAATTCAAAATTTGAAATTCAAAATTTTGACCCCGGTACCCAAAATGTGTGGAACTCATGATAAGAGAATCCTAATTCTTAATCATAGAGTCCCAGATACATAAGACTCATAATCAGCCATCAAATCAGAAAGGAACCTCTAATGTGTGTGACCTCGCAGGTTCGAACCTAAGCCAGTAGTACAGGAACCAATTCCTGTACTAATCGAAGTGACCATCTAGCAATGGTATCCGACATCCGAATAAGTCGAATAGTCACAATCGCAACATTCAGAACCTACGTGAATATGGTTACCATATAATTCATCCCTTTTGACCCCTGTGTTTAGGATGACTCAATTAGTCCTGTGACTCCTCACTAGGACTACCCTGGCCAAGATTTTGCTAAATTGAAACATGACTGTACACAGCTCCTAAACTGGAGTGGTCAATCCCATCTTAACACACGCACCGACAAGTCAAGTATTTGACTACACCCAGCAGCCTTCCGTCACTGAATTAAAAATTCAGGTAGTCCAGTGCCTAAGTGCAGTGAGTTGCTTGCAAGTCGCCGTGGCGGTCTCAGGTCAGAGGGACATTTATCCCCATATCCCATCGGAGCAAATCTTGACAGCAGAAATAGCTCCGGAGTCGGTCACATTTAGTGCAGATGTACCATTATATCTCACTTGTATGCCATACCAGTGTCTCCACACTCCTTGGTTATGAAGATAACCAACCCATATGGCACACAACGACCTATGCTCGATAAACGTTGTCGTCCTTGGTAACAACGTATCATTTGATCGTGAACTGATTTAAGGACTAAGCGACAAATCCTCCTTTGTTGAGTCTAAATAGTCCTAAGGACTTCACCACAACACAGGAGTTCATTAGAAGATGAAATATTTGTGATGAAAAAATATCAAAATAACTTTTATTTATTTATAATTCATGTACTAATACAAAAGGAGCACAACCGTCAACAGACTGACGATTGACTTTGGGACACTATTCCCAACAATCTCTCACTTGGCCTAAAACCAATCGGTGTAGTATCTAATACCCATCTTCGACTTATAGCTCCTTCATCGCAATGGCTTTAGTGAACGGGTAGGCCAGGTTCTTCTTTCTGTCGATCTTCTGAAGGTCGACGTCACCTCGATCCACGATCTCCGGATGAGATGGTAGCGATGCAGAATATGCTTCGTCCGCTGGTGTGCCTTCGGTTCCTTCGCCTGAGCAATAGCTCTAGAGCTGTCACAGTAGAGAAAAACTGGACCAACAAAGGAGGGTGCTACTTCGAGCTCGGTGATGAATTTTCTCAGCCACACGGCTTCTTTGGCAGCATCTGATGCAGCAATATACTCTGCCTCACATACTGAATCAGCCACAGTGTGCTGCTTGGAACTCTTCCAGTAGACAGCCCCACCATTAAGGGTCAAAATAAATCCTGACACACTCTTGCTGTCATTGCGATCAGACTGAAAACTAGAGTCTGTAAACCCTATAAGTCTCAAGTCCGATTCACCATATACAAGCCACTGGTCCTTAGTATTTCTTAAATACTTCAGGATGGTTTTAACAACATTCCAGTGATTCTCCCCTGGATCAAATTGGTATCTACTCACTACCCCTAGTGAGTATGCCACATCTGGTCGTGTACATGTCATGGCGTACATGATAGATCCCACTGCCGAAGCATATGGAATCCTACCCATACGCTCTCTCTCTTGAGGTGTTGTCGGACAATCTCTTTTCGAGAGAGAAATTCTATGGCCTATCGGTAGATAGCCTTTCTTGAAATTCTTCATGCTGAACCTTTTCAGCATAGTATCAATGTACGTGGACTGGGATAAGCCAAGCAACCTTTTGGATCTATCCCTATAGATCCTCATCCCTAGGATGTAGGAAGCTTCTCCCAGATCCTTCATGGAGAACTGTGATGATAGCCAAATCTTTATTCCCTGTAATGCAGGGACATCATTCCCGATTAAGAGAATGTCATCCACATACAATACAAGAAATACTACTACTGGACCATTAGTCCACTTATAAATGCAGGGCTCTTCTACGTTCTTAACGAAGCCATATGTTTTGATTGTCCTATCAAAACGTATGTTCCAACTCTGAGATGCCTGCTTAAGTCCATAAATGGACCTTTGTAGCTTGCATACCTTAGACTCATCTGTGGATGTGAACCCTTCAGGTTGTATCATATACACCTCTTCGTCCAGCTCTCCGTTTAGGAAAGCTGTCTTCACATCCATCTGCCAGATTTCATAGTCTAGATGGGTAGCTATCGCAAGCATAATCTGAATGGATTTGAGCATTGCCACAGGAGAAAACGTCTCGTCATAGTCTATACCATAACGTTGACGATATCTCTTGGCAACCAGACGGGCTTTATAGGTCTCCACCTTTCCGTCTGTGCCCCTCTTCCTCTTGAAGACCCACTTACACCCTATGGGTTTCACTCCTTCGGGTGAGTCAACCAATGTCCATACATCGTTGACCTTCATGGACTCCATTTCGAATTTCATGGCCTCTAGCCATTTCTCAGAGTCAGGTCTTTGCATTGCATCCATGTAGGTGATCGGATCCTCATCGTTTTCATCAAGTTCGACAGGATCGCCATCCCGGATCAAGAAACCATAGTATTTGTCTGGTTGATATGGTACTCTACCAGACCGTCTTAAGAGTGCATAATCAATGGGCTCCGGATCTGATCTAATCAAATCCGGTTCAGGTTCAGTAACAAGTGTCGATTTTTCCACCTGTCGAACTTCGTCAAGTTCGACCTTAGAGGCAACGGTTCCTTCACTAAGAAACTCCTTTTCTAAAAAGATTGCCTTAAGGCTGACAAACACCTTTTGCTCATCAGCAAGGTAGAAATAATACCCTTTGGTCTCTTTTGGGTACCTTATAAAATTACACTTGTCAGACCTAGGTCCCAGCTTGTCTGTAATTAAACGTTTAACATAAGTCGGACACCCCAAAATCCTAAGGTGCGAGAGTACTGGCTTACATCCTATCCATATCTCATATTGTATTTTGGCTACAGACTTACTCGGATCTCTATTTAGAAGGTAACAAGTCGATTCGAATGCATATCCCCGAGGGAGATCGGCAGACCAGCAAACCCCATCATGGATCGAACCATGTCCAATAAGATCCGATTTCTCCTTTCAGACACACCATTATGCTGTGGTATTCCAAGAGGAGTCCACTGAGAGAGAATCTCATTCTCTCCTAGATATGTCAGAAACTCATTGGAAAGGTATTCACCTCCTCGATCAGATCAAAGAATTTTAATACACTTTCCAGTTTATTTTTCTACCTCATTTCAAAATAGTTTGAACATTTCAAATGACTCCGACTTATGCTTCATTAAGTAGACATACCCATACCTTGATAGGTCGTCTGTGAAGGTTATGAAGTAGAAATATCCACCTCTTGCACTTGAGCTCATAGGTCAACATACATCAGAATGTACCAGACCCAAGAGTTCACTGGCTCGCTCATCTTTTTCAGTAAAAACTGACTTGGTCATCTTTCCAAGAAGATAAGACTCACAGTTGGAAGTGATTCACAATTATCAGGTTCAAAAATTTCTTCTTGAGCCAACTTGTTTATCCTGTTCTTATTGATATGACCTAGCCTACAGTGCCAAAGGTAGACTTCTGACACATTATCTATTCTAGGGCGTTTACCGAAGTTTTGAACCACATTAACAGGCTGTGATAGTAAGTAAATTCTATTATTTAATTATCCAACAAACATTGTAACACCATTCAAAATGATATTGCAAATATTTTCTTTTATTAAAAAATCATAACCATACATGGCCAAAAGGCCTACAGAAATAATATTTAATAAAAAGCTTGGATAATAGTGACATTCACTCAGAATTACATTACGAGAATTGATTACAAGACTCATGATTCCTAAAGCTAGAACTGAAACTTTGCTTCCATCTCCAACGTTCAGGAACCTCTCGCCTTCATCAAATCTCCTACTGACCTGCAGACCCTGCATCGAATTACAAATATGATAAGGGCTTCCGGTATCCAATACCCAGGCAGTAGTATCACAAATAGAAAAGTTGCAAGGAGTTATCATATAATTACCTTGCTTCTTCTTCGGCTGTTCGGGTCCAGGGAGGCTATGTATTGAGGACAGTTCCTCTTCCAATGCCCCTGCTTCTTGCAAAAGAAGCACTCCGCCTGGCTCTGGTCGGACTTGCACTTCTTGGTCTGACCCTGTGCAACCATCCCAGCATGAGGCTGCACCTTCTTGTTCTTCTTCTTCTTGTTCTTCTTCCCCTTCCCAAAGGGTCGACGACGAGAAGAAGACCCTCCCACTACATTCACCGACTCCTTATGGAGCTGGTGATCCTTCTCAAAGTTTTGCAGCAACCCCAACAACCCGTGGTAGTTTACTACAGGCTTTGTCATTCGAAAATGAGTAAGGAATGGTAGGAAGGACTTGGGCAAGGAATTAAGGATCACATCCTTACCGAGCTGCTCATGCAGAGAAAAACCCAATTTGCTTAGGCACTCAATCATCTCGATCATGTACAGTACATGATCAGTGACTGAGGTCCCATCCCTCATCCGAGTATTGAAAATGGCACAACTAGTTTTGTTCCTTTCAACGTCGTCAGGCATGCCAAAGGAGTCATTCAACATTTGAAGCATCTCCTGTGGCTGGGCATTCTCAAACCTGCGGCTGAACTCATCATTCATTGCTGCCAGCATAATACATCGGACGGCAGTGTGGTCATTGAGCCACTTCTGGTAAGTATCTCTGATCATCTTACTAGCGTTCGGAGCTGGCTCCTCAGGTGCTGGATCCATTACTACATAAAGGATCCGCTCATGCTCAAGGACGATTTTCAATTTTCGATACCAGCTATCGAAATTAAGTCCCATGAGCTTGTCATTATCTAATAATGACCGGAGTGATAGGGTAGTGGCCATAGCTGTATAAAAGAAAATCAGACCTCTATTAGTACATAAATTAATACTAAAGACTTGGATTTTAGTCTAAAGTTTTTCCCAATATTTTTACGAACTGGTAGCCTCAACCTCCAATTCGAGGAATTACTTTAATTCCTTAATGGGTACTAGAATCCACACAGACTACACACGAGCCCAACTTTGGTTGGTCAACCCATGTGCATCTATGGGTAGGTTCTTAACCAGTTGTTTCTCTAAACAACTTCTAGTATTTGATTTTGCCCCAAAACCTAATCAGTAGGCTTTGGCCTCCACTGAAAAGATCTGGTTAGGTCCAACCATTAACATGACTTAATTTGATGAATCAGACCAATAAATGATCAGGCCCGACTTTGGCCGGCCAACCTAACCACCATCAGAAAGACTCAACCAAATTATCATATTATGAATGATAATTCCATTAACCAATGAGTACCAGGCCTTTGGGCCTCCAATGATCATTGAACTAATGGACTCATTATCACTCACTTAATGGGAGGCATTGACTTAGTTATCATTATAACTTAATCATTTTAGGGACCTAATAATTTTTGAGGATTTTATTAAAGGATAGTAGAGAAGAAATCATCCAGCCAATTTCAATCCTCCCACTGACTTCACCAAGTCAGATTAAAAAAAAAAGATTTAATTAAAGCTGGCATTAGGAGCACCTAAATCAGTCACACTGATTTACCTAATGACATGGGTGACTCTAATCACCAAGTGATCTAATCAAAATCTAACTTTCCAGATTGGCCAGGTAAGTGAGATCAGTGGTGGGGATTTGCCATTAACTCGTCAATGATCGAATCAATGCGAGTAGCTCCCGCTTAAGAACCACTGGTTAAAATTGCCGAACTTACCTTAGACACCAACCGGTTCATTAGTTTTAATTTTGATCAACTTAGTTAATAGGGCTCCACCGCGTAGCCATGAATTAAGTCCATCTTGGTCTAGTTAAAGATATGGACCCATTCAACTACAACTATTGAAGTTGAGTCTAGAGTATCCTTGACCTAATCTAATTCAATTTTTGATTAGATTTGACCAATTACTCCATTTAGTCCATTTTTTAAGCTAACCTTAGATCTAACCCAATTATGGACCTAATTCATCTAACCCATTGACCCACAAGTTTATGCAATTGTCTTAGGTCTTAATTCACAATTCTAGACCTACTAGACAATACTTAATTCTTTTAATTAAGTACTTGGGCTGATGGGTCAGGGTTTGGCATTTCGAAAATAATTTTCAAATTTTGAAAGATTTTATTTTTTATTCACCAAATGTGTTGACTCATTTCACAAACGGATCAGCACAATTCATAAACAGCAATCCTATTGCTCATTTCATAACAGAAAATAACTCAAGATAAATCATGAATTTTCTTTTAGATCTAATCTAACACATTCATGATAAATTTTATAATTAAGTCCTTTCGCTGCTTCATCGGCATGGGATATAATTGCATCGGCACCCCCTACCGCCATAGGAGACCCTATCGAATGGGAAGAGAGGGCCTTTAAACCCTACTTTTCTCCTATGATCGGACGGCCATGGCAACCAACCCAATTAGATTACTTGCTACTTGGATCAAGTATATCTAAATATACCAATTTCAAAATTTAAATTTTGAATTTCAAATTTTAAATTTTAAATTTTAAATTTTAAATTTGAGATTTCAACCAAATTTCAAATTTTGAATTTCCAATCTTTGAATTTTAAATTTTGAATTTTGAATTTTAAATTTCAAATTTCAAATTTCAAATTTTAAATTTCAAATTTGAGATTTCAACCAAATTTCAAATTTCAAATTTTCAATCTTTGAATTTTAAATTTTGAATTTTGAATTTCAAATTTTAAATTTTGAATTTCAAATTTTAAATTTAAAATTTCAAACAAATTTCAAATTTCAAATTTTAAATTTCAAATTTTAAAATTCAAATTTCAAAATTCAAATTTTAAATTTTGAATTTCAAATTTGAACTTATAGATTACACCTTAATCTACGCATGCATATGTATATCATATTCTAGAACCATGCTCTGATACCATTTGTAGCGATAATTCAGTGCAGGAGCAAAATGGTAATTTTAAAACTTTTTTAAAATTATTATTTTACAATGAAATTATTAATTAATCTCATTAATTAATACTAATTAACCCTACACTAGGATCTAAATATGATACAACAGCATGCATTTAAATTTGAAATTCAAATTTGAAACAGTAAACTTTTTACTGTACTGTGTTCAGAATACATCACCTTTTACGGGTAGTCGATCACCGCAATCTGATCATCGTCGGGGGGCTCTGATCATCATGTCACAGCCACATTAGTGTCTGGCCTCTGCGGATCGTCCACACGAAGCTCTCGTCTGATCGGCTCCTCACGAATGCTAGTTCGTGATTTCACCCTTTTGATCGCTGATGTTGATCGAACTCCTTCGATCGATGTGTGCCAACTCCTCGGATGCTCCAGATCATCTGCATGATTGGTTGAGAGGCTGATAGATCTCTCCCTAAAATTTGATGGACTCACGACACTCATGGCACACAAATCTCACTTCCCGAACCCTAGGTAGAAACCCTAAGGTACACACCAAAAACCCTACGCCCAATTTTCTTTCTTTTATTTCTTTTTCTCTCGAAAGGTTTTGGACCTTCACCTCATGCACAAGGCTTCCTCATGCCCCACTTTCTTTCTCAAAATTTTTCTTTTACGCACGCCCTAGCTCCCTATCTCTTTTAAAACAGTTCAAAACGTGTCTTATCCGCGTGAGAGGATAAAGACAAGTGGTTACACATTTGAATTCAAATCAAATTTGAATTCAAATGAAAACCAACTCATCCCTATCCACTTGTGGCATGAGAAGAGAAGGGCGTGGACTCTTTGTGCGTGGAAAGGTTTCATGAGAAACTTTTTCTCGTGTGAATTATGTGGCGCACAAGATGGATAAGCTTGAAGGCAAAAGAGATAAGTTATCCATTCAAATTCAAACACGCTTTGAATTTGAATGGTTAACTAATCAGCTTTATCCATCCATATGGTGCACAAAAGTGGACGTGAGAAGGGCTTTGCGTGAGAAAAAATTCATGAGAAGTTTCTTCTCATGAATTCGAATGGGCGCAGAGATTTAAGGTGGTGCAGGGATTCAAATTCAAATGGTGGTTTGATCTTAATTGAACCAACCTAATCAAAATAGGTTAAGCACAATTAGACTAAATTAAACCCAACTTAATTAGGCTTAATTAGGCTCAATAAAATCCTAATCAAAATAGAAATTGACTAAGCCCAACTCCTGATCAAATCAGAGACCAAACCATCTCGACGATTAGGTCAACTCTTAACCTAATCGGGTCAAACCCAACTGAATCCAATTCAATTGGACTTGATCCAAAAATAATTACTCAATCAAATTGAGTTAATTAGCGATCAAATCATTAATAAAACCTCTCATAATTATTGATTCCAGATCCAATGGGCAATTAGGCATCAGAGACCATCGATATGAAACCCTGATCAAAGAGTTCAAATTTCAAATTCAAAATTTGAAATTCAAAATTTTGACCTCGGTACCCAAAATGTGTGGAACTCATGATCAGAGAATCCTAATTCTCAATCATAGAGTCCCAGGCATATAAGACTCATAATCAGCCATCAGATCAGAAAGGAACCTCTAATGTGTGTGACCCCGCAGGTTCGAACCTAAGCCGGTAGCACAGGAACCAATTTCTGTACTAATCGAAGTGGTCATCTAGCAATGGTACCCGACATCCGGATAAGTCGAATAGTCACAATCGCAACATTCAGAACCTATGTGAATATAGTTACCATATAATTCATCCCTTTTGACCCCTGTGTTTAGGATGACTCAGGGTTAAACTATCAACCCTGATGAGATCATCCGAATCGTGCTCAACTCAATTAGTCCTGTGACTCCTCACTAGAACTACCCTGGCCAAGATTTTGCTAAATTAAAACACGACTGTACACAACTCCTAAACTGGAGTGGTCAATCTCATCTTGACACACGCACAGACAAGTCAAGTACTTGACTACACCCAGCAGCCTTCCGTCACTGAATTAGAAATTTAGGTAGTCCAGTGCCTAAGTACAGTGAGTTGCTTGCAAGTCACCGTGGCGGTCTCAGGTCGGAGGGACATTTATACCCATATCCCATCGGAGCAAATCTTGATAGCAAAAATAGCTCCGGAGTCGGTCACGTTCAGTGCAGATGTACCATTACATCTCACCTGTATGCCATACCAGTGTCTCCATACTCCTTGGTTATGAGGACAACCAACCCATATGGCACACAACGACCTATGCTCGATAAACATTGTCGTCCTTGATAACAGCGTATCATTTGATCGCGAACTGATTTAAGGACTAAGCGACAAATCCTCCTTTGTCGAGTCTAAATAGTCCTAAGGACTTCACCACAACACAGGAGTTCATTAGAAGATGAAACATTTATGATGAAAAAATATCAAAATAACTTTTATTTATTTATAATTCATGTACTAATACAAAAGGAGCACAACCGTCAACAGGCTGACGATTGGCTTTGGGACACTATTCCAACACTTGTTTGGATCAATTTTTAAGTGATCTACTAGCTTTAGTTTCTATATAGAGTCTGATCTTTCTGATGGAGGATCGACATCAATTGGTGATGCCAAGGATTGGCCTGCTGTGGTGCATCATCTGTCATAGATTAAGGACAAAGTTCAAGAAGTTATGTTTTTCTGTTAAAGATGCTATAGGATTTTGTTATCACAAGTGATTATTGGCCAAACTTTTTAGTCCATCGAATAATTGATAAATTTTTATTCTTTATATAGTGAGAAGTTGATATTTTTTTTGAATTAAATTCCTTACATTTAATATTCTGAGGCGGTTTGCTCCTGGATCTTATAGACGGTTGATTCGATTATGGGTGAAGAATTTTGTTGTATCATCCAACAAATTCTGGATACTGAGAGAATGATTCTTTTTATGTCGAAAGTTATTTTTTTAAATTTTTAAATTTTTAATTATTTTTATAATTTTTATAATTTTTTATTTTTTTAAAAATATTTACGATAAAAATATTTTTATCATAAATAATTGAGTATTTACGATGAAAAATAATTTTTCATCATAAACAGTCAATTATTTATGACATAATATTTAATTATTTATGATAAAAAATAATTTTTTATCATAAATAATCAATTATTTATGATATAATATTTTTATCATAAATAATCTGTAATTTTTATATTTTTTAAATTTTAAAATATTTATGATAAAAAATTTTAATCATAAATAATAGACTCTTTATGATAAAAAACTATTTTTCATAGTAAACACTAAATTATTTATTACGTAATATTTTTATCATAAATAATCCATAATTTTTATATATTTTAAATTTTTTATTTTTTTCAAATATTGATGTTGAAAATATTTTCATCATAAACAATCAACTATTTATAATAAAAAATGATTTTTCATCATAAATAGTTAATTATTTATTATGTAATATTTTTATCATAAATAATTTATATTTTTTATATTTTTTATATTTCTTTTTTTTTCAAACTATTGGTGATGAAAATATTTTCATCATAAATAATCAACTATTTATAATGAAAAATTATTTTTCATCATAAATAATCAATTATCTATAATACAATATTTTTATCATAAATAATCTATAATTTTTATATTTTTTAAATTTTAAAATATTGGTGATAAAATTTTTTTATCATAAATAATAGACTATTTATGATGAAAATTACTTTTCATTGCAAACACTTAATTATTTATAATGTAATATTTTCATCATAAATAATCTATAATTTTTATGTTTATTATATTTTTTATTTTTTAAAATATTTGTGATGAAAATATTTTTATCATAAATAATCGATTATTTATGATAAAAAATTATTTTTTATTATAAATAATTAATTATTTATGATGTAATATTTTTATCATAAATAATCTATAATTTTTATATTTTTTAAATTTTTTAATTTTTTGAATTATTAATGATGAAAATATTTTCATCGTAAATAATTGACTGTTTATGATGAAA
Organism: Elaeis guineensis; assembly: GCF_000442705.2. Lineage (NCBI taxonomy): Eukaryota > Viridiplantae > Streptophyta > Magnoliopsida > Arecales > Arecaceae > Elaeis > Elaeis guineensis. Next base: position 16,685,183 of record NC_026003.2, on the reverse strand, counting down.
AATTATTTTTCATCATAAATAGTCAATTATTTATGATATAATATTTTCATCATCAATAATTCAAAAAATTAAGAAATTTAAAAAATATAAAAATTATAGATTATTTATGATAAAAATATTACATCATAAATAATTAATTGTAAATAATTTATAATCTTTATATATTTTAAGTTTTAAAATATTGCAACAAAAATTTTTCATTGTAAATAATAGATTATTTATGATAAAAATTATTTTTTATTATAAATACTAAATTATTTATGAGATAATAATTTTATAATAAATAATTCATAATTTTTGTATTTTTTAATTTCTTTTTTCTTCAAAGTATTAGTGATAAAAATATTTTCATCATAAATAATCATCTATTTATAATAAAAAATTATTTTTCATCATAAATAGTCAATTATTTATGACATAATATTTTTCTCATAAATAAATCATAATTTTTGTATTTTTGTATTTTTTTATTTTTTTAAATATTAGTAATGAAAGTACTTTTATCATAAATAATATTCTATTTATGATAGAAAATTAGTTTTCATTGCAAACACTATATTATTTATGATGTAATATTTTCATCATAAATAATCTATAATTTTTTATAGTTTTTAAATTTTTTATTTTTTTCAAAATATTGATGATGAAATTTTTTTATCATAAATAATAGCTTATTAATGATGAAAAATTATTTTTTATCATAAACACTAAATTATTTATGATGTAATATTTTCATCATAAATAATCTATAATTTTTAAATTTTTACTTTTTTAAAATATTCATGATAAAAATTTTTCATCATAAATAATGAGTATTTAGGATAAAAAATTCTTTTCATCATAGATATTAATTATTTATGATGTAATATTTTTATCATAAATAATTTATAATTTTTAAATTTTTTAGATTTTATTTTTTTAAAATATTTAGGATGAAAGTTTTTCATCATAAATAATGAGTATTTATGATGGAAACTTTTTTTCATCATAAATACTTTAATTATTTATGACATAATATTTTTATCATAAATAATATATAATTTTTAAATTTTTAAAATTTTTTTATTTTTGTTTCAAATATTAATGATGAAATATTTTCATTGGGAATAATATTATTGCTGACAAAAAAAATATTTCCATCATAAATAGTTAAATTATTTATGATAAAAATATTTTTATCACAAATATTTATAAATTTAAAATAAAAATAAATATTATATTATTTATGATAAAATTATTCATCATAAATAATTATTATTTATGATAAAATTTTTTTCCCATCGCTAATGGTGAACTATTTGTGATAAAAAATTATTTTCATCATGAATATTTTATTATTTATAATAAATTTAATTTTTTATCATAAATACTCTTATTGATAATAAAAATATTTTTATCATAAATAATTTCATCATAAAAATATTTTTTTCTTGTAGTGTAAAATTAATATGTGCATGAATCATTGGACATGGATAGTTTTGCATTAGGATTGCATCTTGGGTTATTATTATATCATATTGGGTCGAAATCGATGTAGCTATTGATTAAATCAAGTCAAATATTGATTTGGGTTAGATCAATTGAGCTAGTGATTTTATAAGTATTGTAAATTGAGTCGATTAAATTTCATATATAGAATCGAGTCAACCTAAGGACCTAATTTGGCTTTATGACTCGAACCTGATTCACCTAAGCTGATTAATTGAAACCAATAAATCATTTGGGGTCTAAGACAAGTCTCGATCAGTAGTTTTTAATTGAGAGGCTACTCACCTAGATAATTTTACCTACAGTGAGTTAATGGCGTATCCTCCCACCGATCTTACTTATCTAGCCAATTAAATGATTGGGTTCATTAGTTGCTAAGATGTTTTGATTTAGTCCATGCCAATTAGATCGATCATTTGATGACTGATTAGATGAGACCTGACCTAAATCTCTCCAATCAATATTAAGCCTTATGATCTTCCATCGTTGTAGAAGTGTGGGTATGCTACTGGCGTTGACTGTTCTCGACTGATTATAGTGGTTCAGTTGCATCAGAAACACACAATCACTCTACTAGCGAAGACTTATTCCAGGGTGAAGATGGGATTGGGCCCAATATGTGTTATCTAAAAGACTCAATGATGGCTTCACACCTACTTGTAAACGGTGGGTCTGGCTTAACTAAGGAGTGGGATAATATGTGTTATCTAAGCTCACATGACTTAGAGACCAAATCGTTGTAATATGCTTAGAGAAGCATTTGGATAAAGAGTTACCTACGCATTGATGTGCATCATCAATAACTGTTAGGTGAGGTGCACGACATCGATGGGACCACAGCATCTACTAAAAATCTTGCTTGGTCGCATCGAATTTTCGCTTTCCACCCAAGGAGTATCAAAATCTGAGAAAATAGTAGGAGTCTATTTGCATCTAAAAATTTCTAGAGCAAATATAATTTTAAGTATAAATATCTAACTAGAATCTCTACTCTCGTAGATAAATAATATCAGCCTCTAACCTTTTAGCCCGTATTCTTAAAACCAATCGTTTGACCGGCATAAATTTTAAGGACTGGCTCAGAAATCTCAGGATAGTCCTAATATCCAAAAAAATTGGATATGTACTTGATTAGGATGCCCTAGCTTTACCAGCCCATCCTACACTAAAGCAAAGAGCTACTTTGGATAAGTGGATGGTAGATGACCTTAGGGTAAAGTGCTATGTGCTGGCTTTCATATCAAACGAGTTGCAGAGCCAGCATGAGCACATGCCCACTGCCCATGCCATGATCACCTGCAAGAGTTGTATGGTGAGTAGAGCCGGACCGTATGCTTCGAATTGTCTAAGTGGTTGTTCAGTATGAAGAAGCATGAGGGGCAGTCAGTCCATGATCATTGTATGACAATGATCAAGGACCTTGAGGAGCTAGGGCTTACTATGCAGAGGGAGATAAAAGTGGATTTGATCCTTCAATCTCTGATTAGTTTGTTTGGACAGTTTATCATAAACTACCATATGAACAAATTGGACTGCAACTTATCTGAGTTGGTCAATATGCTGGTCATTATTGAGAGAACCTTGAAGGGTTCAAAGCACTCTATCCTGAAGAGCCTGAACAAAAAGGGTGAAATACCTTGTGGAGGCATGCTTATAATAGAATCTAACTTAACAGTTTCTTCTACTTCTAGTTGGATATTGGACTCTGGTTCGGGTGCACACATATGTACTTCAATGTAGGGTCTAATAGGAGGTAGGAGATTGAGGCAAGGTGACATGATCTTTTGATCAGTAATGGAGCAAAGGTTGCTACGGAAGCCATTGAAATCTGCACTCTTCGATTACCGTCAGATTTTAGATTAGATTTAAAAGACTGTTATTTTATTCTTGTAGCTAGCCAAAATTTGATTTCAATATCTATACTAGCACAGGATGGATTTATTTTTCAATTTAATAAAGATTATTATTTCATTTATTTATGAAATAAATTGGTTGCACATCTGGTCTTTTGATTGACGATCTTTATCACTTGCATGTTGATGCTAATGCGAACCTAAACGAGCAAGTAGTAAGTACCGTAGGCCAAAAGAAACTTAGAGATGAGTTTAACTATAAGTACTTATGGCACCATAGGCTTAGCCATATTGGAGAGGATAAAATAAACAGACTGAAAAAAGATGGGATCCTAGATTTGGTTAAATCTGAGTCAATTTCGATCTGTAAATCATACTTTCGAGGAAAAATGGCTAGATTATCCTTTATGAGACAAGGAGAAAGGGCCACTGAGTTATTAGTCCTGGTACACACCGACGTGTGTGGCCCACTTGATGTGCAGATCAGGGGTGGTTATACCTACTTCATTATTTTTACTGATAATTTACTATGGTACGAATATGTGTTTCTTATGAAGCATAAGTCTGAAGTCTTTCAAAAGTTTAAAGAATTCAAGCATAAGGTAGAGAAGCAAGTAGGTAAACCCATTAAAATCCTTCGATCTGATCAATGAGAGAAATACCTAAGTGCTGAATTTTTGAGATATCTTAAGAAAAATGATATAATCTCTCCACGGACTTCTCCCAGTATGCCTCAACTCAATGGGATATCCGAAAGAAGAAATAGGATCCTATTGGGCATGGTCCAATTCATGATGAGCTTCACTGATTTATCTTTATTTCTTTGGGCACATGCTTTACTTACCACGATGCATATTCTAAATAGGATTCCTTCTAAATCTATTCTTATCACACCATATAAAATATACCATGTTAAGAAGTCGAGTCTGAGTAATCTTAAGACTTAGAGATATTCTGTTGGAAAATATATCCTAAAGTCAATCGTGTGACGATTGTGCTAATTATAAATGTATATGAATTAATAAATAATAAAAGTTATTTATCATTTTTCATCACAAGATTATATCTTTTAATGAACTCCTATATTGTGATGAAGTCCTTGGAACTACTTTGATCGATAAAGGAGGATTTATCATGTAGTCCTTAAACTGGTTCACGATCAAACAATACATTATTACAAGGACGATAACGATATCAAGTGTAGGTCATTGTGTGCCATATGCGTTGGTTGTCCTCATAATCAAATAGTATGAAGATACTGGTATGGCATGTAGGTGAGATATAGGAGTACATCATCATAGAACGTGACCAACTGTGGAGCACTCTGCTATCAAGGGTAGCTCGCAAAGGGTATGGGTATAAGTGTCCCTCTGACCTGAGATCACCACGGTGACTTGCAAGTAACTCACTGTACTTTAGTGCCAGACTAACTGAGTTTTTAATTCAGTGATAAAAGATTTCTGGGTGCAGTCAAGTACTTGTCAAGTCGGTGCGTAAGTCAAGATGGGATTGACCCCTTCGAATTAGTAGGAGATATGCATCAGCGTATTTCAAATTAGCAAAATCTGGGCCCAGATAATCCATGTGATGAATTTGAAAAAATTTAAAATATAATGTGGATAATTTATTTAGGATTAACAGTTAAATCTTTGGTCATCCTCGAGTATCAGGGTCAAAGGGATAAATTATACTGTAACCATACGCCAATAGGTTCTTGAATGTTGCTTCGCCATCATTCGACCTATCCGGACGTCGGATCATCATTGCTAGATGGTTACATTGATTAGTTCAGGAAGGTATTTCTATACTATCGACTTAGGTTCGAACCTATGGGGTCACACTCAAAAGAAGTTTCTGACTGATCATGTGGCTGATCAACGATTGAGAATTATTCAAGGGCTTAATCGTTAATTCGATTGATGATTAACCTTATGCAAAAATTATAATAAATCAATTCACCAAGTGTTAGTAAATTAATAAATAATTAATTAATAATTAAATTATTGATTAGTTTAATTTGATTGAGCAAAGATGATTAAATAAAATTTAATTAAATTAGATTCAATTAGGTTTGACCCGATTAGATTATAAGATGACCTAATCGCTAAGGGAGAATTATCCCTGATTTGATCAGGATTTTGGTTCAATCAATTTTTAATTTAATTAAAATTTGATTAAAAATTTATGAACCTAATTAGATTGAGTTTTATATAGTTTATTTCGGCTAAACCAAATGTGATTTGGTTTGGATTCAAATAAGAAAACTTAGAGTCCTTATTGAAATAGGACTCTTCTCCCTACGCCAACTTAGATTGCACGCCATATATCTCCACACAAAAAATTATTTTGTATGAGATTTTTTTACACTAAAGAGTCCTTTCCTTTATCTATCTCACATCTAAATCTAATTTGATTTTGATAAAAAGAAGATTCTAAAATTGAATTTCAAAATATTCCTTATCAGGAGAATCTATTCTCATCTAGATCAACCTCTCCACGTCAATAAATTTTTTTCTCCTTATATGTGTGATATTTTGAAGATATTTTTTATGAGAGATTAGGTAGAGAACTGATTTATTGTAAAAAAATATGATAAGGGGTGTCCCATATTTGTTTGGTATATTTTTAGATATGGAATTGTGAAGGGAGGCAGAATCCTGTAAGAGTCCAGGATCATTAGGACTCTTCACCCCACCTCTTTACATGCCTATAAAAGGGGCTTTTATGGTTTTTTTTTGTGTTAAGATACCAGAAGAGACCTCTTCATGTGGTGGAAGTTTGGGCATAGTTCATGATGTGAAAAATAGAGAGGAGGGTCCTCTCTCTTGGGGTGTGCGCAAAAATCTAAATTTCAAGTTTTTGGTTCTAAGAGTTTAGAAAGAGGGAATAAATTAAAAAAAATTATTTTCTTCTTTATATTTCTTTTACCTCTTCATCTTCTCTAGAATTTCATCTACAACCTCTAAAAATATTTCAAATATTTAAAGAAAAGATCCAGATCAGCCAAGAAGAAGGTCTTCGCGTGAGCTAGCACTCTTGAGAAGATCGATCAGATCGGGGCTTCGAGTGAATTTTTCATAGAGATTGGATGTGTGTGCGGCTGCGAGCAACTAGTAAGAACCTTCTCTATCATATCTCTCAATAGTAGAGATCATTGATCCATAATTAGGTATGGAGTTCTGAACTCAGATTAGAAGTAGATATGATCTACTGCTCATATGCATGCATACTGATTTTGTCTTCGGATTATTTCAAATTTTATATGCAACATAACATGTCATAAATCTTAGAATAGATTGATTTGATAATTAAATCATATATATATTAGATTAATTTGATTAATCTAGTTATCTTCTACTTTAATTTTTTTTAAAAAAATTCAAAATACATACAAGAAATCACCTACGCATCCCAACAGTGGTATCAGAGCCTAGATTCGTTCTGACATAATTTATGTACATATTAAATCTGAATTTTAATTTTATTTGAATCTGATATATGATATTTTGATCTAAATTTAATTAATGATTGATTGTACAAACTGATATAAGGTTGTCCTGCTATAGGGTTTACCCCTTATAGTGAAAATGTTGTCCTAGTTTGTGCTGATCATTGATAAAATTTGATTTTATATCATGCATGTGATGTTTATGATCTAATTTAGATATGATTTAAGATTGTAATTAGATCTGATATAATTTAGATTAGATCTAAATTCATGCATATATGATATGTGATTAGATTAGATGATCCGATTTGCAAGTACTTGGATTGGGTTGATCGCCAGGCCGTCCAGTCATAGGAGCAAGAAGGGTTTGAAGATCTTTTTTTCTCATTTGATGAGGTGCTCTTATGGCGTGTAGGAGTGCCATATGATTATATCCCATGAAGAAGAAAGCAAAAGGAGAAAGCTCACTTTCTTGCAAAATTCTAGATCTTGAAACCCTAGGTGTTGTTGTATGTGATGCAAGTTGCGAAGAAGTTAGTTACATCTAATCTTGTTTAATCAAAATTATTTTGATTTAAAATCATAAAAAGTTTAAATTTGATCTAAAAGATTTTATGATTTACATGTGAAAATTATTTTCAAAATCTTAGCCATGTTGATGTGAAACTTAATTGAGAATTAAGTATAGAATTGATTAGATCTAGAATTATGATTTAAGATCTAATGACATTCGCATAAAACATGGGGGCATGGATTAGCTTAGATCAGGTCATCTTAATTGGGTTAGACTTAAGGTTAGAATCAAAGAGTTAATGGACTAACTAGAGAAACTGATTAAATCTAACCAGATGTTGAATTAGATTAAAATCAGAGTTTCTCTAGAACCAATACAATAGTTGTAGATGGTCAAGTCCATATCTTTGATTAGACCAAATGAAACTTGATTATAGCTCAGTGGTTGCATCCAAATCATGAAGTTGGTCAAATCAAAACTAATTAATCAGTTAGTGTCTAAGATAAGTTCGGTATTCCGATCGGTGATTTTTAATTGAGAGCAGCTTATCTGGCCATTTCGATGGTATCTAAGGCAAGCTTAGCAGACCCTCCCATCAATCTCACTTATCTGGCCAATTTGATGGATTATGTCTTGATGAGACCCCTAAGTGATTCGAGTTGATCCATGTCATTAAGTTTGATCAGTGTGACTAATCCAGGTGCCACTTCAACCAGCATGACCTTGTTCCAATTCAATGACTTGGTGAAGTCAACGGGAGGATCGTGATTTACTGGTTGATCTCTTCTTATCTCTTCTCTAAATTGATTAAAATTTTTTAAATTATTAGATCCTTAAAATGAGCTAGTTATGGAGATAACTAGATTATAGCCTCCTATTAAGTTGGATGATAATGGGTCCATTAGTATGATGATCATTGGAGGCCTAAAGGTCTGGTGTTCATCTGCTATTGAAATTATCATTCAATAATATGATGACTTAGTCGAGTCTCTCTGTCAAGTGGTCAGATTAGCCGGCCAAAGTCGGACCTAATTATTTGATAGTTGGATTCGTAAGTATGATCATGTTAATGGTTGGACCTAACCAGGGCTTGCAGAGAAGACCAAAGTCAACTGAAAAGTTACCTGGAGCTAAATCAATTAATAAAAATTATTTGGTGAAATAATTGGTTAAGAACCTACCCATAGATGTACATGGGTGAGCTAGCCAAAGTCGGGCTTGTGTGCAGTCTGTGTAGATTCTAGTACCCATAAAGGAATTAGAGTAATTTTTCAGATTGAAGGTAGAGGCTATCAATTTGAATAAAATAGTAGAAGAATCTTTAGACTAAAGTTTAAATCTTTAAGCTTAATCAATTCATAAATATAGAGGTCTTGTGTTTTTCTTTCAGTTATAGCTAGATGTCTGTTGCTCCATTCACTATTTGACAGTGACTTATTTATAGGACCCAATTTCGATAGATAGTATCAGAAGTTATAAATAGTTCTAGAGCACGAATGGATCCTACATATGATTATGGATCCAACACCTAAAGTTTTCACATCCAACACATGTGATGTGATCAAAGACACTTATCAAAAGTGGCCAAATGATCATTCACCATGTGGTGTTATTGAGAGTAGCAAAGAACATGAATTTAGTTGTAAATTCAATGATGCTCAGTGAGAGAAAATTCTTCAAATATTGAAGAATTTCTTTCGTACCTCTGAAGATATTTATTCATTGGTGGAACAATCTTTTAAGAAAGGAAAAGAAGGTGCAAGAAAGTCATGCTTGGGCTGAGGAGCCCAAACTGACAAAAGAGTCTAAGGTTAACCTGGTCTGGTAAAATTTTTTGATTCGAACAGGCTAAGGAAGAAAAATCAGTAAAGAATTGCTAAACAAGGTACTTCTATGATAACACCTTATGATTTCTCTATCTGTGACACTACTATCTGGATATTGGATATCAAAAATCCATGCAAATTATTGCAACGACTTCAGGTTAGTAGAAAATTTGAAAACAGCAAGAGATTTCTAAACACTGGAGTTGGAAGTTATGTTCTAATTCTGATTTTAGAAATCATCGAGCTTATTTTTAATTTCAACAATATCATTTTAGTGATTATCACTATCGTCTAATGATTTTGTGATATCATTATGAATGATGTCAAAATCATATAAAAAATTAAAAAATAATATTTGTGAATAGTCATAGCCTATTAGTGTATTGTACACAATCAAACAAACTCTCTAAAGTAGATAATATCATGAAAGCTTATCTTTGATAATTTAGGCTCGATCATCTAAATAAGAATAGGATCAACAGGAGATAATTCTCGAAGTCAATGATTGTGAATCATTGTCAATCTGTTAATTCTATCTCCTTAATAAGATGATCGAATCACCTTTTGCTAGAAAAGTGAACAAGCCAATGATGTTCTAAGTCTGATACATATTGATGTATTAGATCTACGAATATATTTATCATAAATTTAAATTATTTAAAATATTTAAATAATTTTATAATAAGATAGAGAAACAAACTGAAAAGTGCATTGAAACTCTTTGTCAGACCAAAGAGGAGAATGCCCTTCCGGTGAGTTTTTGACAAATCTAGAAGAGAATAAGGATTCTCTCTTATTGGAATCAACTTTGTTAAACATAGTTCGATCCATGATGGGGTTTGCAAGTCTACTAGTCTCCTTTTAAGGTAATACTCTTAAGACTATTTGTCATGTTCTGAACTAGATTCTGAACTAATCAGTCGCAAGGACTCTATATGAGATATGGACTAGGCATAAGCCGATATTCTCTTACCTTAAGATTTGAAAGTGTTTGTTTTATATCAAGCATTTACAGATCGATTAGCTTGGATCTCAATCCTATATATATTATTCTATAGGATGATCCCAAAGAATCTAGAAGATATAACTTCTACCATGCTAAAGAACAAGAGTTGTTCAACATTCATTTCGAAAAAGAAGTACCTTGATGAAGGTACTGATGCCTTTAATATGAAACTTATGAAGTTCGATAGGTAGAAGAACCGACATAATCTACTGAATCCATAGAATCAAATTTGATTAGGTCAAATCCGAAACTTATTGTAAAAGCACCATCAAGGAGATCCAATAGAGTACCGCATCCATCGAATAGGTACTTTGGTATCTATTTTCAAGATGTGATCTTGTTGAACTCGATGAGAACAATAAGAATTTGATCACCTACATGAATGCCAATCAAAGGTCCGACTCTGATTAATGGCTTGGAGCCATAGAGTCTGAAATGAAGTCCATAAAGATCAACGATATATAGACATTCGTTAATTCACTCAAAGGATAAAGCCCATAGAGTGTAAGTGGATCTTTAATAGGATTAAAGTAGCACAGATGAGAAGGTGGAGACCTACAAAGCTCATCTGGTTGTCTAAAGATATTGTCAACATTATGGTATTAACCATAATGAGATATTTCTCTTATGGCAATGCTAAATATTTTAGAGTTGGAACGTGCATTTTGATAAGTAATCAAAACGCATGACTTCATTGAGAATGAAGAAGAACCCTGCAAATACAAATGGATTAATAGTTCTATGAGTGTATTTCTTATTTTGTATATAAATAAAATTTTCTTAATCAAGAATGACATCCTTACATTATAGGAAATAAAAGTTTCGCTGTTATTATTGTTTTCCATAAAGGATTTGGAAAAAGCATCTCTCATTCTAGAGATCTCTAGAGATAGATCTAAGAGGCTGCTTGGATTTTCCCAATCCAACATACATAAGATGTTTATGAGTAGAATTTATTCTATCATGTACACCATGTATGAGATCGGATATGGTATACTCACTAGGGTAGTGAGTGGATACTTGCAAAATTCAGATGAGAATCACTGAAAAGTCATCCTTAAGTATTTGAGAAATACTAAGGATCAATGACTCAGTTATGGAGAATATGACTTAAAACTTATGGAGTATGACTCTAATTTTTAGTTGGACATAATAATAGCAAGAATGTGTCAGAATTCATCCTTACCCTAAATAATGGAGCAAATCTGCTGAAAAGATTTTAAGCAAAAAAATATAGCCAAATTCAAATTGTGAGGTAAAATGCATTGCAGCATTCGATGCTTGTAAGAAAGCTATACGATTGTATAGGTTCATTGACAAGTTAGGAGTGGCACCCTCCGATGATAGTTCTGCTGTATTATACAGCACCAAAGCCATAGCTCACGCTAAGAAGCCGAAGTCTGATTAGCTTACTAGGCATTTTGCATTGCTACCACCTTATTCAAAAAATCTGTTAAGGTGACGTCAATCTTTAGAAAATCGATGAAAAAAAGAACTTGACCAATCCATTTACTACAGTCTCGATATCTAGGAGTTCTGAGATGATAAATCGAAGATGGATATATGATACTATACTGATTGGCTTTAGTCCAAGTGAGAGTTATTGGAAAATATGTCCTAAAGCCAATCGTGTGACGATTGTGCTAATTATAAATATATATGAATTGATAAATAATAAAAATTATTTGATATTTTTCATCATAAGATTACATCTTTTAACGAACTCCTATGTTGCGATGAAGTCTTTAGGACTACTTTGATCGATAAAGGAGGATTTATCACATAGTCCTTAAACTAGTTCGCGACCAAATGATACGCTATTACAAGGACGATAGCGATATCAAGTGTAGGTCGTTGTGTGCCATATGTGTTAGTTATCCTCATAATCAAATGGTATAAAGATATTAGTACGAAATGCAGGTGAGATGTAGGAGTACATCATCATAGAACGTGATAAACTGTGGAGCACTCTGCTGTCAAGGATAGCTCGCGAAGGATATGGATATAAGTGTCCCTCCGATCTGAGATCACCATGTGATTTGCAAGTAACTCACTATACTTTGGTGCCAGACTAACAAAGTTTCTAATTCAATGACAAAAGATTTTTGGGTGCAGTCAAGTACTTGTCAAGTTAGTGGTGAGTCAAAATGTGATTGACCCCTCCGAATTAGTGGGAGATATGCATCAGTGTATTTCAATTTAGCAAAATTTGAGCCCGAATAATCCATGTGATGGATTTGAAAAAGATTGTAATACAATATGGATGACTTATCTATAATTGACAGTTAAATCTTGGGTCATCCTCGAGTATTAGGGTCAAAGGGATGAATTATACGTTAACCATATGCCAATAGGTTCTTGAATGTTGCTTCGCCATCATTCGACCTATCCAGACGTCGGGTTATCATTGCTAGATGGTTACATCGATTGATTCAGAAAGATATTCCTGTACTATCGATTTAGGTTTGAATCTATAGAGTTATACTCAAAAAAGTTTCTGACTGATCATGTAGCTGATCAATGATTGAGAATCATTTAAGGGCTTAATCATCAATTTGATTGATGATTAACCTTATGCAAAAGTTGTAATAAATTAATTCACCAAGTGTTAGTGAACTAATAGAAGATTAATTAGCAATTAAATTATTGATTAGCTCAATTTGATTGAGCAAAGAGGATTAAATAAAATCTAATTGAATTAGATTCAATTAGATTTGACCCGATTAGATTATTAGATGACCTAATCGCTAAGAAAGAATTATCCCTGATTTGATCAGAATTTTGATTCAATCAATTTTTAATTATATTGAGATTTGATTAAAAATTTATAAACTTAATTAGATTAGATTTTATATATTTTATTTGGACTAAACCAGATATGATTTGGTTTAGATTCAAATTAGGAAACTTAAAGTCCTTATTGGAATAGGACTCTTCTCCCTATGCCAACCCAGATTGCACGCCATATATCTCCACACACAAAATTATTTTGTATGAGATTTCTTCACACCAAAGAGTCTTTTTCCTTATCTATCTCACATCTAAATCTAATTTGATTTTGATAAAAGAAAGGTTCTAAAATTAAATTTTAAAATATTTCTTATCAGGAGAATCTGTTCTCATCTAGATCAATCTCTTTATGCTAATAAATTTTTTTCTCCTTATATGTGTGACATTGTGAGGAGATTTTTTATGAGAGATTAGTTAGAGAATTTATTTATTGTAAAAAAATATAAAAAGGGGTGTCTCATATTTTTTTGGCATATTTTTAGATGTGGAATGGTGAAGGGAGGCAGAAACCTATAAGAGTCCAGGATCATTAGGACTCTTCACCCTACCTCCTTATATGCCTATAAAAGGGGCTTTTATGGTTTCTTTTATGTGTGTAAGATACTAGAAGAGAGCTCTTCATGTAGTAGAAGTTTGGGCATAGTTCATGGTATAAAAAATAGAGAGGAGGGTCCTCTCTCTTAGGGTGTATGTAAAAATCTAAATTTCAGATTTTTGGTTCTAAGAATTTGGGAAGAGAGAATAAATTAGAAAAAAATTATTTTCTTCTTCATCTTTCTTTTACCTCTTCATCTCCTTTAAAAGTCCATCTTCAATCTCTGAAAAGATTCTAAAGATTTGAAGAAAAGATCTAAATCGGTCAAGAAGAAGATCTTCATGCGAGCTAGCACTCCCGAGAAGATCGATCAGATCAGAGCTTCGAGTGAATTTTTCGTAAAGACCAGACGTACGTGCACCTACGAGCAATCAGCAAGGATCCTCTCCATCATATCTCTCAGTAGCAGAGATCATCGACCCATGATCAAGTATGGAGTTCTGAACTCAAATTAGAAGTAGATGTGATCTACTGCTCATATGCATGCATGCTGATTTTATCTTTGGATTATTTCTGATTTTATATGCAACATAACATATCATAGATTTGGTAATTAGATCATATGTATGTTAGATTAATTTGATTAATCTAGTTATCTTCCACTGTAATTTTTTCAAAAAAATTTCAAAATACATGTATGAAATCGCCTGCGCATCCCAACATATCCAACCAATATCAAGAGACAGAAGGCTGATAAGTTAGAGGATAGATCTATTATAGCTTGCTTCATAGGATATCCTAAAGAATCTATGGGATACTACTTTTACTTTCTATATAATCACAATATGATTGTGAGTCGTAATGCCATATTCCTAAAAAAATAGTTTATCAATGATGGCAGTAGTAAAAGATTAATTAAGCTCGACGAGAATATCTCTAAAGAGCAACGAGCTATAGATCTTCAAGAATCCATCCATAATGAGTCAGTAGTTAATATTCTACCTCCACCTTGTAGATCAGGTAGAATCTTCCATCCTCCTAAAAGATACATAGGCATGTTGAAAGAAGATCTAAAGTAAATATTCCTTATGGGAGATGGGGGTCATAGTGATATTCTAGTACCTTTGATGAGATGATGTCTAACATCGATTTTGAAAAATAGTTAGATGCAATGAAATCAGAAATTGACTCAATGCACTTGAACCAAGTATGAACCTTAGTGGATCCACCAAAGAGAATTATTTCTATTGGGTATAAATGAATTTACAAAAGAAAAATAGGTATAGATGGCAAGGTAGAGACCTATAAAGCAAGGCCAGTGGTGAAGGATTATAGTCAGTGCGAAAGCATTGATTATCATGATACTTTTTTATCTGTAGCCATATTGAAATTTATCTGCATATTACTTGCTATTGCAACTTACTATGATTATGAAATCTAGTAGATGGATGTGAAAACTACTTCTGAATGGATATCATGAGGAAGGTATCTATATAAAGCAGCCTCTAAGTTTCAAGTCCGGTGATAGTGATCACCATGTCTGCAAGTTGCAAAAGTCCATATATGGACTAAAGCAGGCTTCTCAGAGTTGGAACCTTTGTTTCGATGATACGATCAAATCGTTTGATTTCATCAAAAATAAAGAAGAATCTTATATTTATAAAAGGATTAGTGGGAGCATGCTTGTCTTTCTCATACTATACATGGATGATATCCTCCTTATTGAGAATGATATTTTCATGCTGACCTTGATCAAAATATGGTTGTCTAAAGAATTCTCTATGAAAGATCTAGAAAAAATGTCTTATATCCTTAAGATAAAGATCTATAAAGATAGATCTAGAAGAATGCATGGTTTGTCATAAAAGCTGTACATAGAGAAAATACTGAAGCAGTTCAGTATGAAAAACTTCAAAAGAAATTTACTACCTCTTAGGTATGGTATTTGACTCTCCAAGATGATGTGTCCTATCACTTCTGAGGAGATCAAGCGTATAAGTAAGATCTCTTATGTTTCAACGATAGGGAGTCTCATGTATGTCATGCTATATACTCGATCTGATATTGCTCTTGCTGTGAGTGTCACGAGCAGGTATTAGTCGAATCCAGATGAGAAGCACTGGATAGCTATGAAGAACATCCTTAAGTACTTATAAAGAATTAAGAATTTATTTTTGATCTTTGGAAGAGCACCTGAATTGTGCATTGAGGGTTATACAGATTCAGACTTCATGTCGGATCCTAATGATAAAAAGTCTACATCAAGATTTGTGTTCATTTGCAATGATAGTGTAATCAGCTGAAAGTATTTCAAGCAGAATATTATCCCAGATTCGATCATAGAGGCTGAGTATGTCGCCGCTTCGAATATTGAAAAAGAAGACTTCTGGTTCAAAATGTTTACCATAAAATTTGGTGTAATGACATCAAATGCCATACCATTGTACTGCGATAACAAAGGGGTTATAGCACTTGCTAAAGAGCCCCAATCTTACCAAAAATCCAAGCATATTGAGCAGTGGTTCCATATCATACATGACTACCTCGAGAAATAATATGTCGAGATGTGAAGAGTAGACTCCACGGATAATATGGCAGACCCACTAATAAAACCATTGAACTAGCCCAAAATAAAAGCTCACTTTCAGAAGATGGGGCTTAGATTAATGACCAATTAACTTTACTCCAAGTGAGAGATTGTTAGATGTATATCTCAGAAGTCAATTATTGACTAACATATTTTTTTATTCTATTAGATAAATTTATACTTAAACTATTGATCTGTGATCTGTCATTTAGTCGGAATTCATGGTAGAGGGACTGTATCACACATTACTACACCTAGAGATTCTTCTTCGGTTCGCTGGGTTGCCGCTACATATTACTAGATGTCAGTGGTGGATTATGAGAGTTCAATAGGATCATTTTGGATTAATGATCCTTGTCGAGTTAGAGTAAAACTATTTCGATCTACTGAAAGGAGTTTCAGTGATACCTATGATAGAGATCATGGTATGTCTCACTATCAGATAGAATTGAACCTATGGAGTCACATATTAAAAGAAGAAGATTTGGATTGGTTCAATTGGGCTTATGAAGTATCAATTTACATGGATTTAGAGAAATCCTATTGGGTTCATGTTAACCTCGCTAGCACCTGGGTGAACCCAATTCCTCTTATGGTTGGTTTGCTTATATGATAAGCATTAGCCAATTTTATACACTTGATTTGAACCTAATTAAATTTGA
Organism: Elaeis guineensis; assembly: GCF_000442705.2. Lineage (NCBI taxonomy): Eukaryota > Viridiplantae > Streptophyta > Magnoliopsida > Arecales > Arecaceae > Elaeis > Elaeis guineensis. The sequence continues at coordinate 16,668,474 of NC_026003.2, read as the reverse complement.
TTCAATGGGCTCCAATGGTTGGATGCTTATTTTATGACTTGAATTAAATTAAGAAAGAGTTTTTTGATTTTCTTAATTGAAAATTCATCTTGATTTGATCAAGATCTCTTGAATTGAACCTACGGAACCAAGTGAGCTGATTTGAGTTCATGTAATTGGGTCTCATATGATGGGATGCCTAGCATTGGGCTTGGGCGTGGGTCAAGAATGGGTGGCACCCAATTTATGTTGATTTAGCTCAAGTCCTAAAGAGTTTAGGATGAGGAAATCTAATTTAATTAGAACTCCCAGATGAGGTCTATATAAAGGGCCTCACCCTTAGCCATCAACTAATCTCATTGCTTCCCTTCCTTGCCACCACCTTTCACTGTACCCAATGCCCCATCTCCTCTCTCTCTCTAGCCCATGCCTTTTCTCTCTCTAGGTGTCCTCTCTTCTGGATCTTGGAGAGAGGTGGGCAGCAACTCCTTATTGGTGTCAAGGGTTGGCACCAAAAGATTGTTGGTGTTTTTCTTCTTCCTCTCAAGCTTGTTGGAAGGTTGTTACAACTACTTGATTAGTTTTTGGTTAGATGAGGTATCAAGAAGGGTTCTTGATTTCTTTAAGAATCAAAAAAGAAAGATCAAATAAGGGTTGGTTCATTCAAGAATTAAGAAAAAGGGATCAAGGGTTGATCTTTATCCAGACTTGGTTCAAGCCTATTTAGGCTTTGAGTTCAAGTAAGTTGTATCAAGAGGAGCCAATCCAGATTGATCCTGTGTATATCCGTAGAGGCAGGATACTTATGCTGCTAATTTAGAACCTGCTCAACCCTAGATCTAGGGATTGAATTGGATTCAACCTCAGTTACAGGTTTGAGGCAAAAAGAAAGCGATTCTGGTATGCAACTTGATCACAGGCTTTTACTTCTTTCTACTAAAATCAATTTATATTAATTTTAGTATATGAATTAGGTCCATATGTACTTTTATATGATGAATACATATTTAGATTAAAATTATTTTAATCTAATTTTTTTGCTATATTTTAGAGTTAGAAGATTTTTGAAATCCACATGCACTAGCACCTAGAAAAATCCAACAATCATTTGCTCAATTTCTGACGAGAAAATGCTGATTTTTAGGCCAAATATACCCTCCCTGTTCTAGCTATGTTTTGCCTTTCTTTCCCTTTTTTTGACCATCAACACTACCACCTTTTGATGCTTCACCCCAAGCTGAATTGCCTGACGTCCCTACCATCTATCCCAGCAAAGCCATCACAACAAGTGAGTAGCTAAAGACTGAAAGGCCCAAGAGGAAGTCTGGATCCTCTATTTTTCGAACCCTTTCCCTTTATTTTCTCACCGGATGGCTACCACCATCGACTGTTTGCTATAGCCCACCACCACTCACATATCGCTGCCCACTATCGAATCTCCAGCTGTGCTATCGGACTGCAACCAAAAAATTGATGAAGGCCCCTTCCCTCTTTTTCAAGAAAGAAGGAAAAAAAGAAGAGAGAGAAAGAGACAACTCTCTCTTTGCCTACTCTCCCTCTTTCTCTCTCTAAGAACACCCAGGGATCTCAATTCAAAGTCTTGTCTTCTTATCCTATGAACTCAATTTGCTCCCACAAAGAGGTCCTGAACTGCCCAAGTAGTTGGGAAGTCGGCCAGATCGATCACCTCGATCCTATCGAATGTCCTTGAAATACATTGTTGCTAAACCCTATCGATCAATCTTAACTTTCATCTAATCCATGATTCAAGGTTCCTTGATCAAGTTGCTTAGATTTGACTCATCCGACCTATTAGACCGATCATTCGAACAATAATTTCTCTTTGTTATTATTTTATATATATGTTTTCTATATATATGATTTACTATTAGCAAAATCATATTTTTCATAAAATAAAGGATCAAATATGTTTATTATAACAAATGATTATATAAACATATATTATGAAAATAGTATGTATATGAAATGCAAATCATATGATGTTTTTTATTATTTTTTCCACCTACATATATGTATGTTTGAAGAAACAAAGTTTTAAAGACTCTTAAATAGATATATATAAATCTCTAGAATTTAAAAGGTCGATATCTGGAGCTAGCATCCATAAGAAATATGGCCCTACAAGTAGATACAAAGTTAGCATATGAAATAAGAAATCTGACAATTAAAAAATATGGGCCTATTATGAGTATGAAGTGACCATAGCATGAATATCTGTAAGTAGTATTTTGAAAAATGATACGAAAGTATGACAAGAATGACTTATAAATCATATTTGTGAAATATTCATGATTAATATATGCATGATTCTCTTTATGACTTATTTTATTATGTATTTCTATGAGATACTTTTTTTCAATAATATCTATCATTTTTTAATGATGTATTATAATTGAAAAACTTATGCTTGTTTCAGTAAGAAGTACAGGTTTTACACTAGTGTACCTCATCCTCTTTATTTTTATTTTTTTTTATAAAAGAATAAGATTAGAAATGATGGATAATCCATGCTTGAGGTTTGTGCTAGCAAGCTTGGAAATTTATAACTAAATTTTAATTTATTGGATAATTAAATGGACTTGTAGTCAAATATTGTATGAATTTTGAGAGATGGATTTCAATATTTAATTTTGGATTTAGATATTTTGGACCAATCTTGGTTTAATTATTTAATCAATATTTTGAATTAAACCTCTTCATTATATTTTATCTATGATAGATCTTTTGTTTTATTTAAGATTATAACTGTTTAGCTTCATATTATTGAGGGTGATGCCCCTCGATAGTGTGGTCATATTATGTCCCAAATTTGGAGTGTGACAAATGCAACCGCCATCTTATTGCAAATGATTTTAATAATTCTTATTTTTTCTTTCTTATACCATATACTCATCTCGGTATTCTCATTTCTATTATACTTATACTGTGCATATCAAGATATTCTATTTTGATACCTAGTCCTATATCTAGGGCTGACAAAATATGACCCGACCCATCAATCCGATCCGTGTTCGATCCGTCATAAATAGGTTTGAATTTAGGCTAAACGGATTTGGATCATAAATAGATCAACCCATTTAATCCATTTAATAAGTGGATCAGATTTGAGTTTTAGATATCTGACCCTTTTAACCTGTTTAATCCGTTTAATATTCAGATCGGGTTGAGTTAGATAACTCATTTAATCTGTTTAACCTATTTTTGACTCATTTAACTAGATCTGTTTAATTTATTTAACCTATTTAAAATTTATTTAATCTATTTAAGATATGTTTAACCTATTTCTGATGCATTTAATCTGATCCATTTAATCTGTTTAATCCGTTTAACCTATTTAACTTGTTTAACCTAATTTGACCTATTTGATAAATAAATTAAATAGGTCGAATCGGGTTACCTGTTCAATAAACAGGCCAGATTTAGGTTTGAATTTTTGACCTATTTAATAAATAGGTCGGGCTTGGACTGATAATTTTCTGAGCCGATCCATTTATACACTACAAAAAAATGGCCTTTTTGCAATGATTTTTTTAGCAACAAAATTTTTTTTATCGCCAATAAGCCTATTTGTGATGTATCAAAATTTTTAATGATAAAAAAAAATATTTATGATGCTTTCATAATTTCATCACCAATAAAGAATATTAGTGATGAAAAATAAAATTTCATCATAAATAAAAAGTTATTTCTGATAATTTTTTTCATCATAAATAATAAAATATTATTTAAATTTTAAATATCTAAATATTAGCGATAGAAATATTTTCATCATAAATAATTCAATTTTTTGTGAAAAAAATATTTTTTCATCATAAATAACTGTTATTTATGATTAAAAATTTTCATCACTAATATTTGAAAAAAAATAAAAAATTTAAAATATCAAATATTATAGATTATTTATCATGTAAATTTTTAATCCAAATAATTTAATTATTTATGATGAAAATTTTAGTTATATCATAAATAAAACTTATTAATGATAAAAATTTCATCATTAATACTTAAAAAAGTTAAAAAATTTAAAAATTTAAAAATTAAAGATTATTTATGATGAAAAAAATACATTGTAGATAACCAAAATATTTGTGATGGAAAACAAAAATTCCATCACAAATAATAGATTATTCATGATAAAAAATTTTCATCATAAATAATGAGAAAAAACTAAAAATTATAAAATTATAAAATATTTGTGATAAAAAAGTTATGTCGTAAATAATCTATTATTTATGATGAAATATTTATTTTCTATCAAAAAATCACTGATTATTTATGATGAATATTTTTTATCATTAATATATGAAAAATAAAAAATTTTTAATTTTCAAAAAATGACACTATTAGCGACATAAAAAAATTTCATCATAAACCATCAAGCACATTTATAATGGAAGCAGGTTTTTTTATAACTAATAAACCTATTTTAAAATTTTAAAAATAAAAGATAATTTATGATAAAAATTTTTCATCTTAAATAATCCACTATTTGTGATGCTAAGTTGATTATTTGTCATAAAATCATTGCTTATTTACGATGAATACTTTTCATCGCCAATATTTAAAAAATAAAAAAATTTAAAATTTTAAAAATTAGATTAATGATGAAAAATAGAACTCCATTGCTAATACCTTTTTTTATGATGAAAAATTTTATCACTAATATTTTAAAAATTTTAAAAATTTTAAAAAACTTTCTTATTAAAGGATATTTAGATATATTATAGTAAATTTTTTTATATTTATAAAAATAAATATTAGATAGTTTTTAAAAAATAATATGTGCACAAAAAAAGTATGTAGAATATTAAGATGAGTATGAAGTAATATAAAAAAAATAAAATTAAAATAAAATTATTCATAAAAAAATAAAGATAACATCAATTAAGATAAAGTTTAGAGAACGATGATTTTAGATACTTCAGATATATAGAATACAGGCTAAAGTATATATGTGTCCGTACAAATAAGTGATTTATATATAAAAATAAGAAGGTATACCAAACAACATATAGATGAAGTGGTAAGAAAAGAATTGATATTTAATATCTCTAAATCAAGTAAAATGAAGAAAAATGATTTATATACTCGATCCTAATGAGTTTGGGATCATAGCTTAGTTGAGTTGAGGTGAGGTGAGTTGTATATTTATAAAAATAAATATGATATTACTTCTCTATAAAAAAAAATGAATACTAATGTAGTACAAGGAGAAGAGTCCTCCATATTATTAAATTTTTTGGTATAATAATGTGAATTGAACCCTTTATGATTCTTATCAATAATTGACTTAAATTGTGATTCATTTTAAATTGAGTATTTTATCTCTAGCGAGTAGAGTTATTTGTGCTAAAAATATTTCAATAATTGCATGCAACTTTTAGCAGATTAGTAATTTACAATAAATTTGTTAACAAAGCTATGCCTTTTGTAGGAGCAGTAATGATTGTGCATCTACTTTAATAGATAAGTTAATTATTTCCCGTAATGCCACAATAGCCATGCACTTATATTTATATATAATATATATAAATATATCTACACATCAATTTAGCAGGATCTAATAAGTCTTTTGAATGAGATTCTAGATTATTATATATATTATATAAATTTTTAAATATATATATTTATATATATATATTATATATATATATGTATATTATATATTATTTTTTTATGGAAGCATCACATTGCTCATGCTTTTTTTCATCATAAATTTTTAAAAAAAATGAGAATTTCTTTTTTCAGTAATTATTAGCGATGAAATAGCTTTTCTGTCACTAATAAATTAATTAACGATGAAAAGTTTTCATCGTAAATAACTTTTTTGTTGAGAAAACTTTTTTACTGAAAAATATTTTGGCGAGAACTATTAGCGACGAAAAATTTTTGTTGTTAAAAATTTATTAGCGATGAAATTTTTGCTTTCGTTGCAAAAAATATTTTTGGAGGGGAATATTTTTTCAGTAAAAATTTTTTTTTGGCAAAAGCAATTAGCGATAAAAATTATTTACGTCGTTAATAATGTTATTAGCGATGAAAATTTTTTATTTCATCATAATTTTTTTTGAAATTATTAGCAACGAAAATTTGTTATTAGCGATGAAAATTTTCGTCGCTAATATGTCGCATCCCGTCAAGACCCATCTGAAACCCATTTTCTTTTCTGATGCCCCCCCACTCTGGTTTCACACGCACCCCCTGCGTCCCCCTCTCTGCTTTGCCCCCTCTCCCGGCCGCTGCATTCACCGCCGCCGCCGTCCTCCATCGCCGTCACTGTCGCAGTCGCTGTCTGCCAATAAGGTAGGCTATTTTTTTTTGTGTGTTCTCGGGCCATCGGTGGGTGTCGGAGATGGGGGAGACATCGATGGGGATGGTGCCGAGCCAGGCCGTATTCAGGGATGGGGCCGGGTCGGTGGCACCTGCGTCCACCGTCGGTAATCATTTTTATTTTTTTTTAGTCTTTTATCTGGCCACCGGGCCGACGTGGACGGTGCCAGGGTCGGGTCAGGTCAGCGTGGATGGGTGGGCCGGGTTAGGTTGGGTCGGAACGGCATGGACGGGGCTAGGGCTGGCAGGGATGGGGATGGGTGGGCCGGGTCGGGTCAGGTCGGGCCGGCGTGGACGGTGCCGGGTCGGGCCGGCTCGGGTCTGGGCCAGGTTGGGTTCGGGTCAGGTCGAGGCCAGTGGGGATGGGTTTAGGTCAGTGGGGATGGGGCTGGGCCAGCGCGATGGGGCCAGGCCGGTGTAGATGGGGTCGGGCCGGCTGGGATGGGGCCAGGGCCAGCTGGAATGATGCCGGGTCGATCCGGTGGGGATGGTGCCGGGGCTGGCGAGAATGAGGTCGGGTCGGGCCAGAAGGGGTTGGGTTAAGACTTGATTGATGATGAGGCTGGGGCTGGTGGGGATGGGGCCAGGCTGGTGAGGATGGGGCTGGGCCGGCACGGATGGGGCCAAGCCGGTGGGAATGGTGCTAGGCCGAGCCGACGGGGATGGTGCCGGGTCGGGCCGGAAGGGGCTAGGCCGAGACTTGATCGGGCTGGGGACGGCAAGGATGGGGATGGGGCTGGGGCTGGCTGGGCTGACGATGCAGGCCGGGGCCGATGGGGATGGGACCGGGGCTAGCTGTAAGGGGTCGGGCCGGGTCGGCGGTGCGGCCAGAGCCTACGAGGATGGCATTATGAGCAGTGGGGATAGGGAGATGCATATTATTTGATTAATTATTTGATTAATTATATTTATTACATATTATTTTTTAATATTACTATTGAAATTATTTAATTATTTAATTAATTATTTTTTTCACTAACATAATACACATTGCTGTTACTTGTTATAATTTAATTATTTTATATGCTATTTTATATACTGCTGAAATTATAAATATAAAAGATATTTTTTTTAAAAAAATATTTTATTGAAATTTTTGATGAAAAAATTTTAATATGAAGTTATTCTTTTTTTATAAATTAGAAATCCATCTTCAAATGCATGTTCAAAGATGATAGTTAAATTATATTGAGCCACAGATTTTTGTTCAAGAGTCGATCTTCATCGAGATCGAATCTTGGATGTTCCGTGTTCAGAGTTTTTAGAAAAGTAATACTATTATTGTTGTTAATAGTTGATATTTTATTTTATTATGTGGTATTCAGTAGTTATCTGTTCATTGTTCTCTGGGTATATGGTGGATAGGGTGCGTAGGTATCATATTCACATCGTATACTTGGAGAACCATGAAGAGATGCTGTTAAAATTTTTATAAAAATGAGATAAAATATCTACTAATAATAATAATAAGATTATTACTTTTCTGAAAGAGATAGGACCATACCTGTTAGTAATGATTTGAAATGGATAGGATCATGCATTTTTTCTTCATTAAATTGATGGAAGGATGTTTTTTATGTTACTGTTCAGTTTGTATTTTTTAATATGTGTTGTTTTGTATAAAGTGATCTGGATTTGGATTTGGATTCAGATCGAGATTTTGGTGGGAATTCGGATCGTGATTCAGTTTGAAATTTGGATCGAGATCCAGAATACCACTAAATTTTTTTTATTGTTAATGATTTTGTGTTTGTTGTTAGATGGATATCAACAAAAATTTGATGAATGCTAGAGGTATTTTTTTGCCTGAATATCGAAAAGGAGTTTGAGATTTTATTGAGTTTGCGCAGCATAAGGCTGACAGTGCTAGTCGGATAAAGTTTTCATATAAGAGATGTGTCAATATGGTATATCATCGTATAACACTTGTTGAGGAGTATCTGCTATAATATGGTATGGATAAGAAATATACTTGTTGGATATGGCATGAGGAGGGTGATCCGAATGAAGTGGTGCACGACGATGACGATACTGAAGATGATAGTAATGCTACTGGACCTGTCGAACATAGTGGTATAGAAGAATTATTAGATGATTTACATCAAGATACTAGTTCAAATGTACACATGAGTACTACTGTATCTGAAAGTAATTCTGATCATGAACATAATATTCGGCTTGAGGTAGAAGAAACTTCTGAATAGTTTGTAAAGCTTGTAAGGGATGCACGAAAGCCACTCTATCCAAATTGTATAAAATTTTTTAAGTTAGAGTTTTTGATAAAATTGCTTCATATTAAAATCATGAACCGATGGAGTCAAAAGTTATTTGATCAAATTTTAGCATTGATTAAAGCAGCTCTTCCCAATGGAGAGAGACTTCCGAAATCATATTCTAAAGTAAAAATATACATGCAGAAAATGAGACTTGGCTATATTCCTATACGTGCCTGTAAAAATGACTGTATATTATTTTATAAGGATAACAAATAGGCAACTGAATGTCTGAAATGCGGTGAGCCTAGATACAAAATCGATAATAGGAAAGCAAAGAAGATACCTCAAAAAATTTTGAAATATTTTCCATTGATTCCAAGATTTCAAAGGTTGTATATATCCGCAAAGACAGCTGAAAAAATGAGATGGCATTATGAGTAGCGGGTTCTGGAGGAGAACATGCTTAGCCATCCGACTGACTCTTTAGTGTGAAAAGACTTCAATGCAAAGCATCTGCACTTTGTGAGTGACCCATGCAATATTCGACTTGGTCTAGTGACAGATTGATTTAATCCCTTTGGCAATCTAAGTACCTCTTATAGCATATGGTCTGCGATGCTAGTTGTATATAATGTGCAACCTTAGAAGTGCATGAAAGAACTATTTATTTTTATGTCACTGTTGATTTCAGATCTGCAAGCACCAGGTAATGAAATTGATGTATATCTACGACCTTTAATCGATGATCTGAAGGAGCTATGGGAAAATAAGGTACAGACATATGATTCTGTAAGTCAAAGTAATTTTAAGTTGCATGCTTTAATTCTATAGATCATAAATAATTTTTTTGTATATGAAAACTTATCTAGATGGAGCACCAAAGGATATCTTGCATGTCTGATATGCAATAGGGATGCATCCTCCTTACATTTAAAGCATAGACGAAAAATATGTTTCATGGGTAATCGATGGTTTCTTCCTGCTAATCATTCTTGGAGGATCCATTATAACCAATATTTTGATGGTAAGTCCAATCGGTGTCCGTCACCTAAGAAGTTAAGTAGAGCAAAAATTTTAGAACAACTTGAAGTCATTGAAAAGTCCAATTTGAAAAAATATCGATACTCACAAGTGAAAGCATACTGAAGCTGAGCTGAATTGGATGAAGTGAAGCATTTTTTGAACTACCGTATTGGAAGCAGCTACTACTTCATCATAATCTGGATGTAATACATATTGAAAAAAATATTTATGATAATATCATTGGTACTGTATTGAACATCTCAAAAAAAATAAAAGATGGTACAAAAACTCATTTTGATTTATAGAAAATAAAAATCCGGGTGGAGTTGCATTTAGTTCGTCGAGATGAGAAATTTTTTGTGCCACCTACATGTTATTCACTATTTGATGAGAAAAAAAAAATTTCTGTGGATGGTTTAAAATTATAAAATTTTCTGATGCATACACTTCAAACGTATCATAGTGTGTTGGGAACAACAATGGCAATATCTCTGGCATGAAACGTCATGACTCCCATGTGATGATGCAATGTTTGCTTCCTGTGGTCATACGTGTCTATTTGGGTGGTAATGTTCAAACTGCATTGATTGAGCTGGGAGTGTTCTTTCGAGAACTATGTTATCAAAAATTAAAGATTAACTTACTTGAGAGATCAGAGAAGGATATCGTACTCATTCTTTGTAAGTTAGAAAAAAAATTTTCATCATTATTTTTTGATGTTATAGTGCATCTGACTGTTCATCTTCCAAAGAAAGTTTTTTTGATCGGACCGGTACATTATCGATGGATATATCCTATTGAAAGGTAAAAAAATTATATGTACTTTATCATATCAATTATAAGATGTAAATATATTTTTAAAATTTAAATTTATTTTTATTTAGAGATTTTTGTGTATCTTAAAAAAGTATGTGCGCAATAAAGCAAGACCTGAAGGGTCTATAGCGGAAGCATATGTAGCTACCGAGTGTGTCATATTCTGCTCGACGTATCTTGATGATATCGAAACAAGATTCAATCATACAGATTGTAATGCAGATTGTGAATGGGGTGACAATGAACCGACGTTGTCTATATTTAAATAAATGGTTCGACCTATTGGTGTAAAGAGATATGAATTTATGGATGTGAATGAACTATCCAAAGCACACTTTTATGTTCTAAATAATTATGAAGAAATTAAAGATTTTATTGAAAAGTACCATCTTATCATACTATTTAATATTTTAAGTAAATTTTTTATATCGATATAAAATTAAAAATCGTAACTTCTTGCAGTGAGCACAAGAGTATACTATGTAGAGAAATAATACAGATATCAATGATCGACATAAGAAGAAATTTGCAAAATAGTTTGGTGATTTTGTAAGTTGCATTAGTGATATATTATTTATTTACTTATAAATAATATTATTTAAACTAATATAATTTTTTATGCTATGATGTAGATAAAATATAAGTATTTCAATAAAGAAGTAGGTGCAATCGATGAGTTGCACGATTTAGCATGTGGTCCCGATCGAAGGGTTAATCATTATGCATCCTGTATCATTGGAGGAATGAGATTTCATACAAGGGAGCTTGAGATACAACGATGGATCCAGAATAGTGGGATTGCTACAGCAGGATATGAAAGAGAAGAAGAGATTGATTATTATGGTGTACTGGTAGATATCATAAAATTGAAGTATGGGTCCAGTAATTCTATATTTTTATTTCAGTGTGAATGGTGGGATATTAGTAATAAAAAGATCAGTATTCATATCGATTCATAATTTATCAGTATAAATTTTGCACGAACATGATACCAAATTGAGCCGTATATATTAGCAACTCAAGCGAAACAAGTAATATATTTGAAAGATCTAAAGTATCGAGGTAATTGGCATGTTGTACAAAAAATAATATCTAGAGGCATATATAACATACCAACCTGATTAGAGATGGATGAAAATTTAGATTTACATGAAGAGAAAGCTTTTCAGTAAGAAGAACAAATATTAGCCGAGCTTTTGGTTGATGAAGAACTTGTAACGGCACCTTTGAATAGGGCTGATCTGTCGTCCAACAAAGTTGAAGCTGATTTTATATTTAATCTTGATGAGTTAAAGGATGACGATCAGTTCATAGATGATGATGAGATAGAAGATGACACATATATCAATTACTATGATTCGGAGGAGGATCTACACATCGAGGAAGATACGAATATTGATAAGTAGATCTATATTCTTCGTTCAATCTTCTCTTGCAATAATGGTATGCGATATAATTATATTCATTAGAATGTTATTTAATTTTTTTTATTATTATTTAATATTATATTTATTTATATATCAATTATAGCATATATGGCACCAGAAGACAGACGATGATGTTCGCGTTCACAGTCTACCTTGGAGGTTGAGGTACCTTCACCGATCTCTATTGCCGCACCGGCTCCACTGTCAGAGGATCCTACACTGGCAGATCCTAGTGAGGCAGGTCCCAGTGAGATGGATCCAGTGGTATTATTATATTTTTTATATAATAAAATTAATTTTTTTATTTAGATCATACTAATGATTTATTTATTGTTGTTTCAGGCCAGTCTTCATCGATAGTAAGGTGAGGGTGAGGTCCATCGAAGAACCTCACTCTAGAGCATTGGAGATGCGAGCATCTGACATAGTATCTCTAGATCGAGATACTAGCCAGCTACACCAGACCCATTAGGGGATGGTGCGAGCCATGGCAGACTGAGCTGGGCATCATATGTCACAGTTATGCCCCCGTGACGCTCTTCGATTAGCATCATGTTCTACCGGCTCAGAAAGAGATTTTCTATACTCACTTATAGGTAAAATAAATTATATTATGAATATTTAATTTGCATAGTATTCTTTTAATATTTGTTATTGGTAGGATATATTTGACATCATTGATTTTGAGGAGGATCGTGTGAGGCGAGCCATCGACACTCATCTATCCTTGCATTTCAAAGATTATTACCATCACATGCATCAGCATTGGTATCGAATGGTGCAGGATCATGGGGAGAAGGCAGCGTGGCAGCAGTCCTATGACAGCATCACCATGGATGATTGGACTGCCATATGCCATCATTACGAGGATCTACCATATCAGGTTATACATCTAAATTTTTTTTTAGAGTTTAATGATTGACTCATTTATTCTTAAATTAAATTTGTTATCTACTAATTTGACTGGTAATTTTACAGAGATGATGTGCCCAGAATGCGGCGAATTGGATGAGACAGATCGTGCCGCATTGTGGGGGTTCAAGATCGTTCGCTCATCATATGGAGCATATGATAAATAATTTTTAATTTTTAATTAGTATATAATTCTCTAGTTATTTAAAATTTTTTTAATTAATTTTTAAATTACAGAGAGATGTTGAAAGTGGTGAGCTTCCTGATAGGATAAATATCTACCAGCCAACCCACCAATGACGGTCGGAGGAGTGGATGATGGGGAGCCAGGAGCTCTTTGTAAGTTTTTTCAATTATTTTTTTGTTCATAATCTAATTTTTATTAAAAAATTAAAATAACTCTAATTTTAATTTTCAAGATCGTATGACAGATATGAGATTCCAGTCTACCTTTGAGGGCTCGACCACACCCACAAATGATGAGATCTGTGATCGGGTGCTCAGTACGAGACCCTATTATGTTAGGGGTCTAGGGTATGAGATCGCTGCTCCCTCATCTTCACGCTCATCTAGGGCTGACATCCATTCTACGTGCGAGGCTTGACTGACGGAGGTACAGAAGCAAGCTGTCGAGGGTCGACAGCAGGCTGAGCAGCGAGCTTGGGAGTTGGCTGCATGCATCGATGAGTATCAGCAGCTCCAGATCCAGATGATAGAGTGGATGGCGCAGATGGAGTAGACGATACAGTTGATGAGGCAGTAGCAGGCCGGTCCAAGCTCCATCGTCGGTCCAAGCTCCGTCGAGCGCTCTCCATCCCCAGCTCATTCTCCACATGCCGATATTTGACAGCTTATTGATGTATTTTTTTTTTCAAACCTCTTATAATTTTAATTTAATATAATAAAATAATAAAATTTATTTATCAATTTATTATGTAAATTTATTATTTTAATTTTTTTAATTTATAAAAATATTATACATACATATAAATTTAAAATATATATTCATAATTTTTTAAAAAAATGACTAAATTATTAGTGATGAAATTATTTTCAATGAAAGATTCATCACCAAAAATATTTTACTAATATAATTTAATTTTTTAATAAATATATAATTAACAGTGATGGAAAAGCTTTCATCGTAAATAATTATTAGCGACGTAAACTTACGTCAAAAATTAAAATATTTATGACGTAACTTTTTATCGCTAATATTATTCAATTTTATTTTCTAAAATTTTTTTATTAAATTATATTTTTTACAGCATAAACTTTTAGTCACTAAAATTTTAGGAATTAATAGTGATGAAAATTTTTTCATCGTTATTAATTTTTTTATTTATTAACGATGGTATAATTTATCATAAATATTTTTTTATGATTAAATTTTTTTATTTTTTATTTTTAATGATAAAAAATATTCATCACAAATATCATTTATTAGCGATAAAATTTTTTTTCATCGTAAAATATTATCAACGATGCGATTATTGGTGACTAAATATTAGCAATAAAATTTTCATCGCTAATATCTATTAGCAATGAAAATCTGTTATTAGCGATGAAAATATTTCATCGCTAATAACCTGTTTTGTAGTAGTGTTATTACCCAACCTATTTATGATCCGATCCAACCCGATTGCCACCTCTACCTATATCAATGCCCCATTGTTACTATGCAGTATGGGGTCGATTTGGCATACTAAGTATCAATATGCTTCTAAAACTATGTATCGATACTAAATCGATACAATAAGGTACATCCGATACCACCCTGTTCGGTATGATATGGCAAATCTTGGTGCATATATTATTTTTGAATATATTTAGTAAGCCCATCCATAACTAGGGCTAAATGGTAAGAATTTAGAGCAAATTCTTAGCATGAACCTAGTAAAATTAAGAATTTATTAGTATTATCACTAGTAGTTCTCATTCTAATAATCACTCTATCATCTATGTCCTTGATCATATTAGTATATCTAATGGAAACTTCTTTCTATTCCAACACTCACTATAAAACTTCTCTAAGTACTTTATTATATACTTTCTCTAAATCAATAAAAATAATATGATGATCTTGTCTCTTCTCTTTATACTTCTCTGTTGACTTCTGAAGGAAAAAAAATAGCTTCCATATTCAACTTTCCTAGCATAAAACCAAATAATTTCTTTGATATTTTTATGCTATACCTCAATCTATATTTAATCATCCTCTTCCAAAGATTCATAGCATGGATCACAGGTTTACCATGACCATTATAAATTGGTACTATATGATAACTTGGCAAAAAAGGAAGAATCAAATAATGTGAGAAAGCAATAAAATAAAGAATGGAAGAAAGAATCTCTGCCATGTTACAATTCTATACAGATATTTATAGTACAATGTGGAGCACTCTACAAGGAATGTTTACATAATTATAGAAATTTTAGGTTCACAATTTTTGCTAATCCAGACCTATAATTTCAGGCAATCTTGACCTATACTTCAAGCTAATTTAGACCAATAGTTATAGCCATAGTTCTAGCCATGATCCATGGTCTTCTATTCACATCCCCCCTTAAATTGATGCAGAGAGAGTCAACAAGCATCAATTTGTTAACTAGATAAGCATGATGAGTAGAAGTCATAGATTTGATAAATAAGTCCGCTAGTTGATCATAGGATGATACGTGAGAAATAACTAGGGTGTTATCTTGCACAAGTTCTTGAATGTAATATTAATCCACCTTGATATGCTTAGTTCGTTCATGGTGCACTAGATTGGTTGCAATATGAATGGCACTAATGTTGTCTGCATAAAGAGATGCGGGTTGTGGACAAGGCTCTCCTTGTTCCATAAGAAGTTGCCAAAGCCAAAGAATTTCGAAGCTAACTAATGACATAGATCAATATTCTACCTCTATTGAAGACTTGGCAACTTTATCTTGTTTCTTGCATTTTCATGAGATTGGTGAGGAATCTAAGAAAACATACCAACCACTAGTGGAGCACCTACTGTCAAGACATCCACATGATCTACATTTGCAAAGAATGTAAGAGCAAAAGAAGAGTTGGCAGGAAAGAACAATCCACGATCAATTGTTCCTTTTATATATCAAAAAAGAAAAAAAGATGAAGCGTAGTAAGATGCAGTCATCATGGATCAGAAACAAATTGACTAACAATTTGTACTAGAAAGGAAACATCTGGGTGAGTTATGGTGAGGTAGATGAGACTTCCTACAAGGCGTCTATACAAATTTGGATCAAAGACAAAGACCATCTTTTAGCCGAACCTATGGTAAGTAGTGTGCGGACAGTAGTCATTTATCTATGGAAGAGAGTATTTCTCCATAGTCAATGCTATATTCCTTTTTATATCCCTAGGCCTTAAATCGAGCCTTATACTTGTCAAGAGTACCATCAGGCTTCATTCTAATAGTGTATACCTATTTACTGCCAATCACAGATACATCATTTGGATAAGGAATTAAGTTTCAAGTTTGATTAGTCTCAAATGCATGAAGCTCATCTGCCTTTGCTTTTGTCCAAACTCATGCTAACTATTTCTTTATAGGTAGAAGGAATCGAAATGAAATGAGCGGTGGTAAAGAAAGAAGTAGAAGGACTATACCGCTCAGGTGAATAACCAAGTCATTTTAGAGGTTGACCAAAGTTGGAACAAGTGGAATGTCGAAGTGAAGGTGGACTCATATTTTGAATGAATGTTGAGGAATTAAGTAATATAGAATTTGATCTAGAATCTTCAGGAGCAAGATCGGTACGAGGCATGATTGGCATTTCTAGTGCTAAACTTGGAGAAGCATTTTTTGTACCTATTGTGCCATTAGTATTGAGACGCAAGCTAGCTGAAAAATTAGGTAAGAATGAAATAGACTGGTTGGACTCATCTAATGAAGAAGAGGAATAATAATAAGACTTTTCAAAGAAAGCAACGAGATGAGATATACGCATACATTCATTTTATAGATTGTAACAAAGGTTTGGAATTTTGTTTATCACTATATCCAAGAAACACACATTTTGTAGCCCTTGAAGATAATTTACTTCGTTCATGTGGAGGAAGTAATACAAAACAAATGCATCCAAAGACACAAAGTCAAGAATAATCTGGAGGTTTATTATAGAGACAAAACAATGATGATTTATTGCCAGAAATTGACGTAGGTTGTCGATTAATGAGATAGATCGTAGTATGAATAGCCTCTACCCAAAAACTAGAAGGAACATGTGACTCAATCAAGAGGTTCGAGCAATTTCACCAATATGATGATTTTTCTTTCAACTATCCCATTTTGCTTAGGGGTTTGTGGGCATGATTGTTGTGGTAAAATTTTCTTTTCATAAAAAAAAGAAGTCAGTCTTGAAAACAAAACTCCCCCCTGAATATGAATAAAATATTTTGATTTTTTTTCTAAATTGTGTTTCAATCATAGAGATAAACGATTTGGCTATGTTTATAACCTTAGATTTGGAATGCAAAAAATAGATCAAGTGGACCTTGTATTGTGATCAATAAATAAAATGAAATAACAGCAACCAAGTTTAGAGAGAATTGGTGATGGACCCCATAAATCACTTTGTATCAAGTCAAATGGTGCATCTATTTTGGGAGTGCTAGAAGGAAAAGGCAACTTGGAAGCCTTACCAAGAGTACAACTTTGACAATTCTTATCAAAAGATATAGATTTGACATTTAGTTTATCTGGAAGAAAATGGAACTTAAACATATGCTCAAGCCTAGTCGCATGAGAGCGTCCAAGGCGACAATGCCAAAGATCCCAGGTTTTATTAACAACAAAAATTTTAGAAGATGGAGATACTAAAAGACACAATGGAGAAGAAGGTTGTGCATCCAAGTTTAGGCAAAACAAACATCCTTAGCTTTCCAGATCACTTTCTCCTTTTGAAGCTCTTGTACACCATAACCTGTCACACCCCTGATCCACGATCGCGAGCCAGGGGTGCATCAACCACCACATAGAAATCTCCTTACAAGCATGCAAGGCATCTCATCATGATATCATAAAGCAACAGTAAAATAAAATTCAAATAATTAATATTTAACTAAATCAAATATTTTATGAAATAATATTTCATAGTTTTTCATCAACATCAATAAATCTTAACATAAATAAAGATATCAAGTTCTGCTTTTAATTCGCTCTTCCATATTGAAACCTCAAGTCAAGCTAGTCCTGTAAATCTGTAAAAATAATAAAATATAGAGTAATGACTTAGACAGCCCAGTAAATAATATACACTTTAGCTAGATAAATTTAATAATAATAATAATAATATACTAAAAATAAGCATGTAACATATATCAAGTTAAAATATACAATACTAATCAAATAAAATTCATACAAATTTATTTACATTCATAAGTCAATTTTTTTCAAAATATCATGTTTGTCTCAACAGTCTGAACTAAATTAAAGTACCAGTGCATAACCCCCACTGATAGAGTATTGATATATCAGAGTGCAACCTCCACTGACAGAATATCGATATACTAGTGCATAACCTCTACTGACAAGGTATCGATGTACCAACATATAACCACCACTAGCAGGATGTCGATAAACCAGTGCACAACCTTCACTGATAGAATATCAATATACTAGTATATAACTTCTACTGACAGGATATCAATGTACCAGTACATAACTTTCACTAGTAGGATATCAATATATCAGTGCATAATCCCCACTGAAAGGGTATCGACATACCAGTGCACAAACTCCACTGACAAGATATCGATATACTAATATATACTCCCATTAGTAGGGTTTCGATATATAGTTAGGCTGCGAGTCAAAATTCATCTCAATTCAAATTTTTCTTTCAATATAATCAATTTTGTATTTCAATTGAACAATACTTAAAATCATCCAAAAACAAAACCAATCAATCATAACTCCATAATGAAATCAACACCTTTGATAATGCATCAATAGTATTCTATAATAGATTTAATCAATAAATATCATACTTTATATTCACAAATCATAAATAATATGATTCAAAATTCAATGATATAAATATCATATAATTTGTTGATAAATCTAGAAAAAGAGTCCCATTCTTACCTCACACATACTCTAATAAATCCATATAATTTTATAAATTTTTTTTAGAATCTTTAATATATAGATCATATCGTAATATCCCACTATTAGATATTTTTTCTCGAGACGACTATATCCCTACACATAATTGAGTCCACTAATTAGAAAGACTATAAATAATTAAGAGAGATAGGATTAGCTACTCAATAATTTGGATCAATCCAATCATCTAACTTCATCTGATCAAGATCAGAATAAGATATAGGTGGTTCAATAGAGATTGAGAGTGATCAAATCAATAATATCCGATAAGAGTCAAGATGGAGGCCAACATGATGTTTCATGATCAAAGATTAGTTTGATTAAATAATTTTATTTGATCAAGATTAGATAAAGACACAATTAGCTTTATAAAGATCAAATAGATCCAATCTAATGGTATTTGGATCCGATCAAGGTCGGTGCTAGCACTTGTCCGATGATCATAGATCAGAATTTTTCACTAAGCTTGATCAAAATCATTGAAAAAAATTCTTTACTCGATAAATCTTAGAGACATAAATTTTATAGATTGAGAAATAATTATAGAAAAAAATTTATAGAGAAAGAAAGTAGAGAGAGAAAATGGAAGAGAAATAATTTTAGGGAGACAAAGAGAGAGAAGAGGGAAGAGAGAGACTCTTTCTCTCTCTCTCTCTCTTTTTCCTTCTTTTCTTTTATTTTATTTTTTACTTTTTCCCCCTTTTTTTTTTCTTCTTTCTTCTTCCTCTTTTCTTCCTATGGGTTCTTGGCAAAATAAGGGGCCTTCGGATCTCCATTTGTTCTTTGGATCGGAGGCCACAATCGATGCGACTAGGGATGGGAGCTGCCAGGGCAATGAAGTTGCAATTGGTGGTCATCTAGCCGACAGCTAGCGGCGACAATTGGCGTAAATCAGAAAAAAAACCCAAAAAAAAGAGAAAAATAGGCTCGGCCTTCTATAAAAAAGTTCGACGATGACCGATCGGAGATCAAGCTTTTAAGGGCTCAAGGGGATAGCAAACAAGATTAACTTGAAGATGAGAAATCATTACATCTTTTCTGGTAGAGCTTGGGCCCCAATCTCCAATGAACATAGTGAAAATCTCTGAAGAAATCATCTTTCCCCAGCAATGATTTGATAACTGGTGGTGGGGGTTTCATAAGGAACTCCATTCCTTTAAATAAAAATGGATTGGGGAGGGGTTGGACTCCTCCCCCAACAACATATTCCAACTTCAATTAGGAGTCCAATAGGAGAGAAGACTCCAAATGGGTGTCTTCTCTCTATTTTTCTTTTTTTAATTTTTTTTCACTACTTTAAGATTCATGCAACTTTTTTTACTAGGTTGATGGCTGGATATTACATTCTCTCTTTTAAAAAAAAAAATCATCCTCAAAATTTTCTTTACTCAAGTTCTCAAAATTTTAAGATTACTTTTACCTCAAGTCATAGTCATCCTCAAATTTCAAAATCAAATTTTTCATCATAATATTTTTTAAATCAAATTATTATTCTGACTAGCCTGAAAATAATTCAAACTACTATGCTTCCACTATGCACTCTGATTCAAATCCATCAATGCACTTGTATAAATCTAAGATTGTATGTTGTCATCATCAATATAAGTTATCATCCCAATATCCCTAATATCGACCTACCTACACTCATATATCTCATTCCATGTGTCATAATTTATCCACTTATACTTTGATATCATATTAATTGTTATTCTCTCAATTCGAGATTGCGAGTCAAGGATCGTGTCAACCGTTGCATACTCATAAAAAATTACCCCACAAGCATGCAAGGCATGTCATTACGATATTATAAAATAACAACAGAATAAAATTTAAATAATTAATATTCAACTAAATCAAATGCCTTGCAAAATAATATCAATAAATCTTAATTTAAATAAAAATATCAAATTTTACTTTTAATTTGCTCTATCATATTGAAACCTCAAGTCAAACTAGTCCTCTAATTCTGTAAAAATAATAAAATATAAAATAATGATTTAGATAGTCTAGTAAGTAATGTACACTTTAGTTAAATAGATTTAGCAATAATAATATCCTAAAAATAAGCATTTAAGGTGCATCAATTTAAAATATACAATACTAATCAAAAAGATCTATGTAAATTTATTTCATTCATAAATCAATTTTTTTCAAAATATCATGTTTATCTCGATAGTCATAAACTAAATCAAAGTACCAGCACATAACCTCCATTAGCAAGATATTAATATACTAGTATACAACCTCTATTAGCAGGATGTTGATATACCAATGCATAACCTCCACTAGCAGAATATCAATATACTAGTGCATAACCCTCACTTGAAGAGTGTTGATATACCAACGCATAATCTCTACTGACAAGATATTGATATGCCAATATATAACTCCCATTGGCAGTATTTCGATACATAGTTAGATTGCGAGTCAAAATTTATCTCGATTCAAATCTTTCTTTCGATATAATCAATTTTATATTTCAATCGAACAATACATAAAACCATCCAGAACCAAAATCAATCGATCACAACTTCATAATAAAATCAATGTCTTTGATAATGCATCAATAGTATTCTATAATAGATTTAACTATAAATATCATGCTTCATATTAACAAATCACAAATAATATGGTTCAAAATTTAATGATATAAATACTAGGTTCTAGCATCAATCCATCAAGGATTCCAAGGAGATATTTGCCTTCAACAAAGATTTGAAAATAAAATTCCCAAAGAGCATAAATTTTTTCCATTAAATTTAATCGATATAGTATTTGATTCGTCAAAGTCCATCCTATTGAGAAAAGAAATAAGTCTTTTTTGAGATAAAGTATAGATCACATCACACCTGATAGCTGAATCTGACAAAGACTAGAAGAAGCATGATTCAAACACCTAGAATAGCAACATTTTTTTTTAAAATGAAGCCAAGGTGATATCGTAAATGTCACTAATCTTCAAAAGGTTCCATGAATTTTCTCAAAAGAAAAATTTAGAAAATCAAGATCTAATACCATGATAACTTGGAAAAAAAAAGGAAGAATCAAATAATATGGCAAAATAATAAGATAGAGAATAAAAGAATGAATCTTTGCCGTGTTACAATTCTATACAGATATTTATAGTACAATGTGGAGCACTCTATAAGAAATATTTACATAGTTACAAGAATTTTAGGTCCACAATTTTTGCTAATCCAGATCTATAGTTTCCTAATCCAGGCCTATAATCTCAGGCAATCTTGATCCATAATTCAAGATAATTTAGACCTACAGTTATAGCCATAGTTCTAGCCATGATCCATGGTCTTCTATTCACACTATAGTGCTTTTTCTTACTTCATTTATCAAATATCTTCTCGCTTCTAAAAATTTATTAAATAAATTAATTAACTAAGTTACTCTCACATTACCTACACACTTCCAAACCTTAATAAAGATTCCAATAGGTCCAATTACTTCTCTATTTTCATCTTTCATTGCCTTCCTTACCTTAGATACTCTAAGTCTTCATGTATACTTGATTTTTTTTATCTTCGACAAAACTAATAAGACATCATAGCATGTACCAAATTTCCATGAAATAGTTTATCAAAATAAATTTTCCACCATTCTTTGCACTCATCCTTTTTTAAATCAAAACTCTTTGATCCTTATCTTTGATATATATAACTTCAATAAGGTCTCTAGTTTTGCTAATCCTTAGACTAGTAATTTTATAGATATCTTTCTCCCCATCCTTAATTTCTAACTTATGATATGACTCTTCATATATCTTGAATCTAGCATCTTATACCACCTGGTTGACGTCCTTCTTAACCATCTTATATCATTTATATATTTTCTATTCCTATATTCAAGTAATCTTTTAAAACACTTTCTTTTAGCCTTAACAATGGATTGAACTTTCTCATTCTACCACCAAGTTCTTTATGAAATGGGACTTTTACCTCTGATTCACCTAATACCATTTAGAAAAATCCCTCCAGATTCGGTCCACAGGTCTGGAACGAAAAATGAAATTCAACGAGCCTAAGATTAGCCCAAATGGAGTCCAGATAGTGAAGATACATGCGAAAAAAGCCCGAAAAGAGCTGGCACGGCCCACGTGCCATCGAAGGGCCTCACGGGCCGGTGCAGGCTGCCGGTGACATGGGCTAGCATGGCATGTGTGGGCTGCAGTGCTGGGCCGACCCAGATGTGCAGGCATGGCCCATGAGCAGGCACAGGCCTGCTATCCAGTCGCGGTCCATCATGGACTATGCACAGTTTCGCAATCCATCATGCAGCGTGGATCGATCAGGCGGGAGGCTGGATGATGCGATCCGATGGTCCAGGATGCTGTCGATCGAGATTGGATGGTTGAGATGAAATCCAACTTTGATCAAGGTTGATATGCATGATTAGACAGCTCTAGTTTGATCCAATTATGATCGAACAGTCTAGAAAGATTTTAGGGTTTGATTTGAGCTTGATATCCTAAAAAAATATATTTTTGATGATTTTGGAGCCTATATAGCTCCAATTGATGAGCCGTTTATTGCATCGGATAGCTGGTGACATCCTGATCATGCAGAAAGGCTTCTTGAGAAATTTCAAAGAGCTTTTATAAAGATTTTAGAGCTTTTTATTAAAAGATCTTTCTATAAAGGTTGAGTGCATGGTGAGTTTCTCTTGTATTTATTTGATTTTCTCTCTCATAATGAAGCTTGCACGCCCAATGGAAGTAAGCTTGAGGCCAATCCATATTATCTTGATTTGTTTATGATATTTTTCTCTCTCTCTTTCTTCTTTATTCTTCTTCTAACAAGTGGTATTAGAGCACAATAATTGGTATCAGAGCCTGGTTACCATAGACAATTGGTACCAGACGATCCAGACAGAGGTGGTGTTGATCGAGATTGGAGATGGAGAAGACAAGCACAATCAAGGTGGTGATCAATCGATTCAATGAGAAGAGCAATTTTTTTTTATGGCAAGCGAGGGTAAAGGACATGCTCATCCAACACGGGTTGATCGATGCTCTCTTGTATGAGAAAAAGTCGACTACCATGGAGGAGGAGATGTGGAAGTGGCTACAGATATAGACGGTGAGTACTATCTATTTATACCTGATGGATGAGATGGTGATTCATATATTTGGTGAGACTTTTTTGATGGTACTATGGTTGAAGCTCGAAGAGTTATACATAGCAAAGTCCCTCACCAACACTCTCTTCCTCTAGAGATAGTTCTACCAACTGCAAATGGATGAGAGACAGAGTATGCAAGAGCATCTCAACCACTTCTAAAAGATTCTTACTTATCTTCTCAGTGTAAGTGAGAAGGTTGAGGAGAAGACCAAGGTATTGGTCTTACTAGCATTGCTTTTTTCTTCGTATGAGTTCTTAATGACTGCTCTTCTAGTAGAAAAGAGCACCATCAAGATGGACAGAATCACCACTTTGATTCTCCAGAGCAAGGTTCTCAAGCAAAAGAACCAAGCTTCAAGCTCAAATGGCAGCAGCTCAACTTTGATAGTTTTTGGAGGAGCAGGTGGCAATAGACAGAGTGGCAGAGGATTGTGAGGAGGACGATCCAAGTTCAAGATAAGAAACTCCAACAAGATCAGGTGCTATTAGTGTGATGAGTTGGGACATCATGTCAGAGATTGCCCTCAACTCAGAGATCAGACGAGAGCTACAGTAGCGATGGCTAGTAGTGAGTTGAGGATGATGTCCTATTGATATCTGATGAGATATATATTTCTTTCCAGCAGTGAATTTTAGATTATGTATGCATCCATCATGTATGTTGCAGAGAGGAGCTATTTGACTCCTTAAAGAGTAGCAAGGGTATTGTTCATTTGGCGAACGGATCAAGCTGTACGATCAGAGACATCAAAACGATCAGTTGGAGGACACATGATGGTATAGTGAGGAGATTAGAGGAGGTCTGATATATACCTAATTTTAGATAAAATCTTATTTCACTGAGCAGATTGGATTCAAACGGCTACAAATAGATAGTTGGTGATAGAATCCTGAAGGTTATGCATGGTGATAGGATGATATTAGAGGAAAAAAAATGGATGAGAGGATATGACTACCTGGTAGGGAGCCAAGTGTGATGTGGAGCTTTAGGAGCTAGGGGGAGCCTAGCACGAGATGGAGCTCCAGATGGAGGTGAATTGAGTATGAGATGCGAGACTTGGAAGGATAAGAGATGACATCGCAGAGTGAAGTTCCTATTGCTGTCGAAAACTTTTTCGAGCAGATCTTTGGTCAGAGTAGACATAGCCCATGACGGAGGTAGGATCGAGCGATCTGACTCGACTCCTATATTTGCCCATCCATAAGATAGCAGGTGTGCCCCAAAGCATAGGGACGAGATGGATCACAAGCTCTCAGAGATAGATGGAGGCTGAACATCGAGTCGAAATGGAGATTGTTGAAAAAAATACCTCGAGATTCGATCAACAATAAGCTCAGAATGAGGTCCAGGATGAAAAATAAAATCCAATAAGCCTAAGATCAGTCCAAATAGAGTTTAGACAGTGAAGATATGCACGAAAGAAGTCTGGGAGGAGCTGGTAAAGCCTACGAGCTGTCAGAGGGCCCCATAGGCTGGTACAGGCCACGGATGGCACAGGCTAGGCCCAGCCAGACGTACAGCACGTGTGGGTTGGCCCAGATGCATGGGCACAACCTACGAGCGGGCGCAGACCCACTATCCAGTCACGATCCATCGTGGACCATGCACAGTTTCACAGTCCATGCTGCAGAGGTGAGAGGCTAGATGATGTGATCTAATGACTGCCTTTTTTGCACGATCCGACCATCCAGGATGCTACCATTTCAAATCGGATAGCTGAGGTAAAATTCCACTTTGATCAGGCATGATCAGGGCTGATATGCACTATCGGATGGCTCTGGTTCGAGCCAGTCATGATCGAACAGTCTAAAAGGGTTCTAAGGTTTGATTTGAGCTCGATATCCTAGAAAAATATAGTTTTGATGATTCTGGAGCCTATACAGCTCTGATTGATGAGCCATTTGTTGTGTCGAATAGCTGATGATGTTCTGATCATGCAGAGAGATTTTTTAAGAGATTTTAAAGAGTTTTTCTAAAAATTTTAGGATTTTTTATTGAGAGATCTTTGTACAAGGGTTGAGTGGTGAGTTTCTCTCGTATTTGTTTGATTTTCTTTCTCTCATAATAAAGCTTGCATGCCCCATGGAGGTAGACTTGAATCCAATCCACGTTATCTTGATTTGTTTGTGATATTTTTCTCTATCTTTCTTTTTTCTTCCTCCTCCAACACTTGGTATGAGCACACAACAAATACCTCTGTAGCCACTAACTTAATCCTATTAGTCATCTCTTTCATATGGTATTGATTTCCTCATCGAGATGCTATTTGCTTATCTTCAATGTTCTATCCTTAAAAGTTATTTATTTCTCCCCTCAAAAATTCCATCATCTACTCCTTATTCCCATTTTCTTTAGTCCTTTTCCATTTTCTAATGCACACATACAAAACCACTAATCTTTATTTGGTGATTAAACTCTCAGTAGGTATACTTTACAATCTTTGCACAAAACTCAACCAATATTTAGTAAGAAAGAAATCTATTTGACTAGTATTATGCCCACTTCTAAAACTTATCAAATAAGAGTATTTCTTTTAAAGCAATTGTTGGCTAATACTAGGTTTATGCCATTATGAACTTTAAAATGGCATCTCCTTCCCTTTTCTATCTCTAAAATTGTTAGCCCCATGGGGGTCTTTTCAAAACCTGCACTATATTTTCCACATGCTCATTAAAATCTACTTTATAAATTTCTTTCTCCACTAGGAATATCTTGAATTAGTCCATCCATGTCTTCCCAAAAATGCTATTTTGTAGTAATATCTTGAATTAGTCCATCAATCTCTAGTTGAGAAGTATAAGCACTAATGATATTAATAGACTCCTAACACCAATTTTATCAAAATTATTCTATCCCCCACTCTATTAATGTCTACAAGTGTATTTTTTAAACTCTTGTTTATAATAATTTCTACTATAATTATTCCTATCTGTTCTTGTATACCAAAGTTCATAACCTATCTTACCAACATTCTTTACTTCTTCTTTCAAATGAAGTCCATTGCAAGCAAGCTATATTAACTCTCCTCCTAGCGATTATAACTATTGATTCCATTAACTGTCCTATCAACAATCCTATATTCCAAGTTACTAAACATACCTGCATTCTTGGACTAACTTCTTTAACCATAACCATCCAGTAAAATGTAAGAATCCTTGCCTACTTTTTAATATACTCGGGATCCTTTGCAACATGTTGCTAGTAAGCAATACCCTAATGGGTACTGTAGAATTAGCACTCAAAAGATGTGACTATAATTTTGCAAATATATTGCAACCCTCCTTTTTTATCCAGGCTTAGGATTGACTACATTCAAAAACATGGGCAAAATTATGCTTACATGTGCATATACTTCATTTATAAGATTTTCTTATAAGAAAACAAATATAATTCAA
Source organism: Elaeis guineensis (assembly GCF_000442705.2). Taxonomy (NCBI): domain Eukaryota; kingdom Viridiplantae; phylum Streptophyta; class Magnoliopsida; order Arecales; family Arecaceae; genus Elaeis; species Elaeis guineensis. The sequence continues at coordinate 16,641,100 of NC_026003.2, read as the reverse complement.
TGATTCATATGTCACATACATGCTTTAATCAGTAGCCAAAAGAAACACGTGTTGTGCATAGAGGCAGTAAAGCAAGCAAATGCTAAGCATGTCAATTCTTAGAACCTTTCATAGCAAATCTTGCTAGTATAACCTAACCAGTGAGATTGTTGTCAAGATCCGAGCCTGGGTTCATGACTGGAGCATAGGATGGACTAGAAAACCTAGCAAGCCTAACGAAAATATCAAATAGGATAAATCAAATATACAAATTCTACCAAAATTTGACAAAGTTTTTTTCTAAAAGTTGGACATTCTCAAAGGTACGATTTCTTGCATAATCTAGTATATTCATACATACATGTACAAATTTAGATTTCTAACAACTAAAACATCTACACGATACATAACAGGAGTACATACATATACATACAGTCATTCCAATTAAGCAAACACAGTGGAAGTCATTAGATGTATGTCCTAGAAGCCAATATGGCTAACACATTGTAATAAGTTTAGGATGTAATTTTATACTTAATGCATTGATTTGATTAATAAAAGGATAAGTTTCATTTTTATTCAAGAGTAATGTGTCCTTGAATCATCTATAAAATTAATACTTCGATACATATTCTCAAAGATGTTGAGAATTAGAGGTATATATAATTAATTTCTAAATACTTTCGGTCATAGTATCATCATGAGGATGATGATCGATCCGAATAGACCGATGCATAGATCGCTTTCTTCAAGATAGATGAGTCTCTGATCTACAGTGTAGAGATATTGAGTGATGAGTGCGGAGAGTTGTTAGAGAATAACTAGTACTGAGCGTGACCATACGAAAGATCACTTAAATTTTTAATCAATTATCAGTGATTATCTCAATGCTGTAGTTGTGTGAATGATCCTTTGACCTACGATGGTATGACTGCTTGCAGTGAGACTGCTAGAGTTTAACTGATAGATAAATATGATCTCAATGAGCCCTTGTACTGGATGTTGACGATAGTTGATCCACTGTAAGAGTAAAATATGCATCTAGATGAAATCTATCGATCTTGATAGAGAGAAGTAGTCCTATAAAATTTGAGAGGCTAAATTTGAGAGTCTGTGGTCATAGCAGTGTGATGGATGAAAAATTTTTTTGTGAGGATCACAATTGGACTCGAGCTGATCAAATCGATCATATGACTGATGATGAAGTTTGATGATTTATCCATGACCTTCTATCTAGTCGACATTCAGAATAAAGGGACTGAATCATATGTTAACTATATCTTGAGATTTTTTTCGGTTCTACTAGGTTGCCACTATATACTGCTAGGTGTCACTGATGGATTGTGAGAGCTCACTAGGGTTGCTCAGGATCAACAATCCTTGATGAGTTAGAGTAGAATTATTCTGACCCATTGAAAAGAGTTTCAATGATACTATGATAGAGATCATTGTATATCTCACTATCAGATAGAATTAAATCTATAGGGTCATATAATAAAAGAATTAGATTTGAAATAAGCAACAGGGCTTATGAAGTCTCAATTAGATTTAAAAAAATCCTATTGGGTTCAGGATAACCTTGCTAGCATATGGTTGGACTCAATTTTTTTTTTATATTTGAATTATTTATATGATAAGATTAATTCAAATTAATTATCTGTTAATAATCTAAATGAATTAGATTCATTAGACTCTAATTGTTGGGTGCCTAAGATTTTGGATCATATGAATTAAGAGATCAAACCCTTAATCAATTTTCTTGATTATTTGCATGGGGTGCCACTTGATTTGATCAAGTTGAGCATGCCCACCTAAAAGAGGGCATGTGAGATCAGCATGAGGCATCTCCTAGGCCCTAAGTGGCATATGAAAAAGTGAATGCAAAAACTCCAATAGTTGGTGCCTAATGGATCTCCTAAAGGGGGTCAAATAACTAAAAGAATAGAGATTCCTAATGCAAGTAGGACTTATATTAAGAAGCTATTTGACTTTGAATATGATTCATACCTTTTGCCTATTTAAAAGAGCTTTTCTAAAGCTCTTTACTTCTAATTTTGAGTAGCCCACACCTCCTATAAGACCTCCTCATGCCCCTTTTCTCTTCTCCCTCTCTTCTCTCTTCTAGCTCCAACGCCCAAGGAGCTTGGGTGTCTTCCACACCCAAAAAGAGTTTGGGCATCCCCTTTGCTTGTTGATTTTCAAATTTTGATTGCTTCATAATCAAGAAAAGAAGAGCAAGAGAAGAAGAGAAGAAAAAGATCAAGGATAGGATCAAAGAGTTGATCGTGATCCAGATTTCATTCAAATTCACAGGGTGATTGTTCTTAGAGAAGAAAGATCAACATCAAAGAAGATTGTTCCAAACTAATCCTTAGTAGATACCCATAGAGGTCAGACATTTATGTGGCTAAGAAAGAACCTACTCTTTTTCATATCCAGATTTGAAAAAAGAAGTTACGAAACAGGTATGTGATTCGATTATATATTTAATTTCAATATAAAATTCAGTATATATTCAATTTCAGCATATGAAGTAAATCCTTATGTTTTATATTCTATGCATACATGATTTAGATTAAAAGATATTTTAATCTTCTATTTTACTATATTATTTAGAAAAAAAAATTAAAACATACGTGCATGCTCTAACATGAAATTTCAATAGTGGTATCAGAGCCACGGATTTTATATGCATGGAATTGACATACATATTTTGAAAAGAGTTTTAAAATTTAATTTTTGATATATGAGATGCATAGATGATTATTTTGAATCTAAAATTTATTTTAGATTTAATTTTTAGTTCATATATTTGATATGTGAAGGCATGCATAGATCTGAAATTTATTCTAAATCAATTTCTAGTTCATATATATAATATATAGATGCATGCATAAATCTAAAAATTATTTTGATTTGATTTATAATTCATATATGAGATGTATGATTGCATATTTAGGTTTAAAAATTAGTTTCAATATAATTCATGATTTGTATATGAGATATATGATATCATGTTATGATCTGAATTTTTGTTTAGATCTGAATTTTGCATACATATATGAGATATATGCTTATATGTTAAATTTAAAAATTAGTTTCATAATTTAAAACTTACCTTTCATATAAGAATTTAGATCTAAAATTTAATTTTAAAATCTAAAATTTATATTTGTGTATGAGGATTTTGATCATGGAAAAATCAAAAAATTAGGTCATGTAATTAGATTACATCTAGAATTTTTGATTTGAACATAATGGGTCTAATTGGATTAAGTAATTAATCAAATCGAGTCAAATATTGATTAGAATTAGATCAATTAAGTTATAAGATCGTACAATTATTATTGATCACATCAATTAAATCCATATATAGAATTGATTAACCTAAGGACCTAATTCAGCTCGATGGCTTGAGCTTGATTCGCTTAAGCTAATCTATTTGGACTAATTGACCTATTGGTGTCTAAGGTAAGTAATTGAAAGATAGTTATTTAATTGATTTCATTCGCTAATCTGATCAATTTATTATTGTTTAAAAAAAGTAACGGAGGGACTCCCATCAATTTTCACTTATCTGGCTAGTTGGAAAGATTGAGTCTTGAATAAGGTTGCTTCGTGGTTTGGTTTAGCTCATGCCAATTAGATCGATTATATGATGATTGATTAGATGAGACCTAAACCTAAATCTCTCCATAAATATTAAGTCCATAGATCTTCCACCATTGTAGAAGTGTGGGCGTGATACTAATGTTGATTGTTCTTGATTGGTTATAGTAGTTCAGTTGTACCAGAAACACGCAATCACTCTATTAGCAAAGAGTTGCTCCAAGATAAAGATGGGATTGGATCCAATAACTGTTAGATGAGGATCCCAATGATGGTTTTGCATCTGCTTATGAACGGTGGGTCGAGCTTAACTAAGGAGTGTAGTCAATAACGGTTAGGTTAGCCCACATGACTTAGAGACCAAATCGCTACAACATGCTTAGAGAAGCATCTGGCAAAGAGTTATCTATGCATCGGTGTGCGTGTTATCAATAACTATTAGATGAGATACATGGCGTCGGTAGGATTACAGCACCCACTAGAAATCTAGTTGTCACATTAAGATTTTCGTTTCCCATCCGGAGAGTGGAGGGATTCGAAAAATTAGTGAGAGATATTGTTTACTTCTTAAAGTCTCTAGAGTAAATATAAATTTAAAGTACAAAAGTCTAACTTAAATCTCTACTCTCACAGTGAAACCATATCAGCTTCAAACCCTTTAGCCCGTATCTTTGAAGCCAATCATTTGACCGGAACCAATTATAAAGACTGACTAGGGAATCTCAAGATTGTTCTGACTTCTAAAAAATTAGGTCATATACTCAACCAAAAATCTCTAGTGTTACCAAACCGTCCTACTACTGAGCAAAGAATAGTATATGAAAAATGGATGGATGAAGACAATCAGATTAAGTGCTATGTGCTGGCTTCTATGTTAAACAAGTTGCAGAGCTAGCATGAGCATATGCCATTGCCAGGACTATGATCACTCACCTACAAGAGTTGTATGGTGAGCAAAGTCATACATCAAACTTCGAAGTATCCAAAAAACTTCAATTTGAAGATACACGAAGGGCAGTCAGTCCATGAGTACTGTATGATAGTGATCAAAGATATCGAGGAGCTTGAGAAGCTTGGGCTTGATATGCAAAAAGAATTACAGATAGATTTGATCCTTCAATCCCTTACGAGTTCATATAGTCAGTTTATTGTAAATTTTTATATGAACAAACTTGATTGCACTACCTCGAACTGGTCAACATATTGGTCACTACTGAGGAAACTTTGAAGAGTTCAAAAGGTACTATTCTCGCTGTAGAGCAGACTTCTTCAACCAAGAGAAAATCTGATTGGAAAAAGAAGAGTAAATCCGCTAAGAAGCAAAAGAAGGAGAGTAAGCCAAAGAAGAATGTTTCAAAGAAGGCTGAAGCAAAAAAAAAGTATTTCCACTAGGATGCTAACGGCCATTGGAGGAGGAATTGTCTACTCTACCTAGAAAGTCTGAAGAACAAAAAAAGTGATAAACTTTTAGAAGGTATGCTCGTAATTGAATCTAACCTTACAGTTTCTTCTACTTCTAGTTGGATATTGAACTCTGGTTTGAGTACTCATATATGTATTTTCATGCAGGATCTAATAGAAAGTATAAGATTGAGAGAAGATTACATGATCCTTCAGATCGATAATTGAGCAAAAGTTGCTATAGAAGTTGTAGGCACTTATCCTCTTCAATTACCATCAGGATTTAGATTAAATTTGAAAGACTGTTATTTTGCTCCGACAGCTAGTTGAAATTTAATTTTCATGTCTGTGCTAGCATAGGATGGTTTTGATTTTAATTTTAATAAAGATTTTTATTTCATTTATTTATGAAATAAATTGATTGCACATAATCTTTTAATTGACAGTCTTTATCATTTGCATGTTAATGTGAATGTGAATTTAAATGAGCAAATAGTGAGTGTCGTAGGTCAAAAGAGACCCAGAGATAAAATTAATCAAAAATATTTATGGCATCATAGACTAGGCCATATTGGAGAGGACAAGATAAATAAACTAGAAAAAGATGAGATCTTTGGTTCTTTTGATTCAGAGTCATACCTAGCTTGTGAGTCTTGCCTTCAAAAAAAAAAACCAAGTTATCCTTTATGGGACATGGAGAAAGGGCTACTGAGTTACTTGCCCTGATACACACCGATGTGTGTGGGACATTTGATGTGCAGATCAAGGATGATTATATCTACTTCATCACCTTTATAGATGATCTATCATGGTACAGATATGTGTATCTGATGAAACATAAATTTGAAGCCTTTAAAAAATTTAAAAAATTTAGAAATAAAGTAAAAAAATAAACAGACAAATCCATTAAGGTTCTTCGATCTAATCGAGGAGAAGCATATCTTAGTAAAAATTTTTTAAAATATCTTAAGGACAATGGCATGGTCTCTTAACGGACTCCTCCTGGAACACCTCAGCTCAACGGGATATCTGAAAGGAGGAATAAGATCCTATTAGATATGGTCAGTGTTGAAAATTATGTCCCAAAACCAATCGTCAGTCTATTAATGGTTGAGCTTATTATTATAATTATATATAAATTATTAAATTAATAAATATTATTTAATTTTTTTATCACTGTGTATAACTTATTTTGAACTCCTGTTATGTGATGAAGTCCTTAGGACTATTTGATTCAATATAGGAGGATATATCGTTTAGTCCTTAAATCTTAAGTTTATGATCAAATGATATACTATTATTAGGACGATAGCTATATCAAGCATAGGTCGTTGTGTGCCATGTACGTTGGTTATCCTCTTAACCAAGGAGTATGGAGACACTGACATGGCATGCAAGTGAGATATAGGAGTACATCTCACTGAACGTGACCAACTACTGAGCACTCTGTTGTCAAAAGTAACTCACGAAGGATATGGGTATAAGTGTCCCTCCAATATGAGATCACTACAGTGACTTGCAAGTAATTCACTGTATTTTGGTGTCGGACTATCTGAATTTCTAATTCAGTGAAGAAAGATTTTTAGATACAATCAAGTACTTGAGAAATCTATGTGTGAGTCAAGATAGAATTGATCCCTTTGAATAAGTAGGAGTTAATTTATCAGTATGTTTCAATTCAGTAAAACATTAGTTGAGGTAATCCATATGATGGATTTTAAAAATTAAAATACAATGTGGATGACTATATCAGGGTTGACAGTGAAATTCTAGGTCACTTTGAGTATTTGGATCAAAATGATGAATTATACGGTAACCATATGCCAATAGATTCTTAAATGATGCTTCGCAATCTTTCGACCTATCCGGACGTCGGATATCATTACTAGATGATTACTTCAATTGGTATAGGAAGATTGTTCCTATACTATCGACTTAGGTTCGAACCTATGGGGTTACACTCAAAAGAAGTTTCTGACTAATCATATAGCCGATCGATGATTAAAAATCATTCCAGGATAAAACAGTCAATTCGATTGATGATTAACCCTGCGCAAAAGTTGTAATAAATCAATTTGCTAATTATTGATAAATTATAGGAGAATTGATTAATAATTAGATTACTAATTAGCTCAATTAGATTGAGCAGTGAGGTTTGGATCAAATCTAATTGAATTAGATTCAATTTGATTTGACCCGATTAGGTTATTAGATGACCTAATCGCTAAGAATGTTCGATTCATGATTTGATTAGAACTTGAGCTCGATTAATTTTTGACTTGATTAAAATTTAATTAAAACTATTTACTACCTAATTAGATTAGGTTTAGTGTTGCCCAGCTATGTAACCCAAGAGGAGGGATAAATTAGATTTTTAAAAATTTAAAATTAATTTAGATCCACAAGGATTAAGTAATAAAAGGCAAGTTAGTTGAAGTGAGTGATTTATGCAAAGTGAAGATATTAGATGCAAGAGTGCAAGAAGAAAAAAAAAATAAGATAGAGAACAAGTAAGCATACCACAAACAACCAAGATTTATAGTGATTAGGTGCCAACCTTGCACCTACATCCATTTTCCAAGCTCTTACTTGGGAATTCAAATCTACTAAATCGTATTCAACAAGAATACAATATTGGTACCTCTGACTCTAACAATCCCAAGCTAGAATATTTATTTTTTAGATATAAGCCAACCCAATATAATTTGATTCAAGATTCGGATCAACCTTTCTACGTTTTAGAACCCTTCCAAAACTAAAGATCAAGTCAAAACAGAGTATGTGAGTTAATTACATGAAAATACAAATTTAGCTCCTTTAATGAGCAAATAAAACTTTAAATACACTTTACACAATAAGAAGGAAGTTTTTCTGATTTTCTTCAAGGTGGTTGAAGACTTGAATGAGCTCTTGAGCGGTTGGTGAACTTGAAATGAAAGCTTCTTAACTTCGAGAGAGCTTTTTGCGTAGGGCTGAATTGAATGCTTGAAATCATCTTCAAAACTTTATTTTATTCCCTCCTTTAAGTGCCTTTTATAACTTCACTTGATGGTGGAGAGTAATCTGGATAGTTTTAGAGCCATTGAAGATCATTAAATGAGCATTAAATATACCAAAATGAGCTGAAAAACTAGCCATTACAGAGTTTTTTCATCGCAGGGGTCGACTCATAGGGTCGACTCATACACATGAGGTCGACTTCTGTGGCACAGAACAGAAAATAACTATTCTGTAATTTTGACGTACACAGCAACAGAGGTCGACTCATAAGGTCGACTCATGCACAGGGATCGACTCATGGGGGTGACTCAATTGGGTGTGCCAGCCAAAAAATCAGTGTGCCGTTCAGCTCCTTTTGATATGAGTCGACTCATGAGATCGACTCAATTTTATAAACATAATTTTTTTTCAAAATACACATCCAAAAATATTGAGATTGCCTCCAAAAGATCACAAATCTTCTGTTCTTGCTCCTGAGGCTTTCGAGTTAGGACTTGGTGAAATTATGATTTTGCCTCTGAAAAATAATAAATTTTTTTCAAGCTAAAATCATTAGTAACCCCCTCAAATGCTTTGTAATCATCAAAATCAATTCAAAGAGCAACAAACTCCCCTTTTTTGATGATGACAAAATACTTGAGCAAAAGCAGAGTATAACATATATAAGGCATTGAACATGAATTTCAAATTTATGAAGATGCATCACTTAAACATCATAGCCAGTTATTTGAATGAAATGCATCATGAGTAGTTTGAAGATCAATTTAAAATTTGCTTATTATATCATTTGCTTTGAAAATTGCTGATAATTTTGATTCTTTGACACATTTGCTTTGACAATTTTGCTCATTTGCTTTGATAATTTTGCTTATTGCTCTCAATTTTATTTCTCTATTGCTTATTGCTCGATCTCGATTTTTGATTCTCTACTCCCCCTTTTTGATAGCATCAATTAAGATCTTAAGAAATTTTGAAGAGAGAAAAAAAAGATAACATAAAGGATATATTTTCTCTACTCTCCATTTTTGATACCATATTTTATTTTTTTACTCCCTCTCTTTCATTGTTTATTTCTCTACTCCCCCTCACTATAGCAATTATAAAAGACATATTAATTTGCTCATTTAGAAGATATTGCTATTCATGATATTTCATCACACATATATGAGTCATTTTTCATATCTTATAATTAAAATATTTTAATTGATCCCATTCATAAACATTAATCCAAAGACATTCATTGAAATTCAAAGCATTAAAAATATATATATCAAAATATGACTGAATACATTAAGTCAAAATACATAGATCATACAAAAATCATGGATAACAACATCCAAGAGTCAATCAGCCAACAAAATACAAAGGCCATAAGATAGATCCTAGACAAAAATAAAAAAAAAGATTAACTATTCTAGATCTAATAGATATCATGGCTAGAGGGATCAGAATCTGAAGAGTCAGAGATATGATGAGGAGATGTGGGATCAAATCTACGGGCACGATCTCGACCACGTCTGCCTCGGCCATGGATAGAAGTACCAACACGAGTAGAGGGGCGAGAGGATCCTGGAGCCTGGAAAGCTACGGACTGTGTTAGAAGAGAAAGTCTGATGGTGTCCAAAAGATCCAAGGCTCTCGACATAGACTGCATCAAGGTACTAAACTGAGTAGAGGCAGTCTCACTGGAGCCCCTGATCTCTCTCCTCAAAAAGTCAAATCCACTATCTAAAATTTCTCGAAGTCTAGCTGTCTCTGCAGATAGATTGGAGACCTTTGTGATGTCCTCATGTAGCTGGGGATGGGCTAAAGCTAATACTTGCCTCTGCAAATCTAAAACTCTGTCCGTCAGTCTCAGAACACATCCCTCAAGCTCCTCAAGTCTATGGACGGAGCTGTGAGCATCTGAAAAATAGTAGAGATATAAGGGGTCAAAGTCTGGTCTGAGTCATCCTGAGATGTCAACTTCTGAGCAAAGACTGAGGTGGCAAACTGTCGAGATAAAATGGAGGCAACATGCTGGGACATCAACTCAATCTGATCATCTGCAAGTCTGAACTCTCAAGGATGTACCCTGCTCTCTGACTGTGAAACTGAAGCATGCCTCCTCACTGACTCTGAGGGACCAGCCTCATGATCAGACACAAACTGAATATCAGGAGATGCTCTGTGATCATAAAGAGGTGAAGATGGTCCCTCCTCCTCTCCTCTGCTCTCTCCTCAACACCCTTTGACCAACCACCATCAGTCTTTGAAAAACCCATATGGTGCAGTGTGTGGTGGTTGATGGTGTCGGAATGAGATAATCTGGCAACTGCCTCCTCCTCAAAACTGACTCCGAACCTCCTAAAGACCAGGGTGAGTATCATACCACAAGGCAAGTGAGCCTTAGACCTGTTCAGGATCTCCCTCATGGCCTCAAACATTAAAGCAGGAAGGTTCAAAGAGGTCTCAGTGATCACATGGTACATGATGCAAATATCCCTACCAGATAGGAGGTCATGTCTGCCACTCCTAGGGACAAACAGTTTGGTTACCATATGATGTAACAGCCTCATCTCAACAGAAAAAATTTTTACTTCTAATTTATTCAAACTTCCAGTAAAAGTTCTCCCTAAGATAACATTAATTCCTTCTTCTTTGATTGGGAGCTTTATATTAGTATAGCCTTCACAAGGCAAGTGCAGGATTTGTTCCAAATGCACTGGATAAAGAATAATATCAACACTTTTCACTGTAGACTTTACTGTGCCATTGCAATAACTCAAATTTAAGTAAAATTTTCTGACCAAATCAACATAAGTATTTTTTTTTAATAAACAATAAAACTCCCATCCTTGATTTTTAATCTTTGATCCAATAGAGAACCCTTTTTTTTCAAAAAATTTGAAATCTTTATTTTTTTCAGATTTCACTTTTTGATCAGAGAGAGGTACCTTGCTTGGACTGATTGGAGACTGTGTAGAAGCTAAAGCAAGATCTGGAGCTGAGATTGGAGCAGGAAAGGGCTCGGCTACTATTCTTTTTCTGCGCACACTCTCTTCCAACCCGCGAACAGATTTTCTTCTTTGTGGTAGCTTCATTTTGGGAGTCATTTGGACAAAAGAGACTTGCAAAGAGCTTAGGAGACTAAATGAGAGGTAGAGAGGAAAGGATTTTAGAAGAAAAAGTAAGGATTTTGGGGAGGTAAATCACTGATTTGGAGAAGAGGGGTAAAATCTAGGGCAAGCTCGAATTGTCCAAATGAGAAAGAAAGAGGAGAGGAAGTTGGTTCCTAAACGGGTGATTTAAAGGGTGAAAATCGGTGGGAAGAGAAATTTGAGAGAAATCTTTGGTTTGAGGAAGAAGAGAGGGAGAGCTTTTGGTTCGACGGGAGGAAGAAGAAGAAGGGCTGAGTCGGCTCAAAGAAAAATTTTCAATAAAAAGAGAGCGTCCGAAGGGTTTTGACAGAATTATAAATTTACCCTAGGGTCAACCCTGAGGGTTGACTCATGGTACAAAAAAATTCATAAGAATAATGAAAAAATTTAAAAAAATATGAAATTTTGAGAAAAAAATATCTACCTAGAGATTGATCATGTGAAGTACAGTTTTGAGCTTTTAAAAAAAAAGAAGAGATGAGAATTGAGCTCAATAAATTTGGTTCAATAAATTTTTTGGTATTAAGAACTTGAAATTAGAGAGATACTTAAGCTGATGGATCAAGGATTTCTAGTTCTCTTCTAATTTCACAAAATCTATCTTCACTTAAGGCCTTGGTAAAAATATCAGCCAATTATTTCTCAGTACATACATAGTCAAGAATTATATTATTGTTTTGAATATATTTTCTTATGAAATGATGTCTAATTTCAATATGTTTTGATCTAGAGTGCTGAATTGAATTTTTAGTTAGATTGATAGCACTAGTGTTATCACATCTTATGGGAGTTTTATTGAGTTTGATGCCAAAATCCTCAAGTTGTTGCTTAATCCATAAGATTTGAGTACAACAACTTCCGACTGCAATGTATTCGGTCTCGACCGTAGATAGTACCATCGAATTTTGCTTCTTGCTAAACTAAGAGATTAAGTTAACTCCAATAAATTGACAAGTTTTATTAGTACTTTTTCTATCTAATCTACATCCAGCAAAATTGGTATCTGAATATCTTATTAAGTCAATTGTTGAGTTCTTAGAATACCATAATCTTAGAGTTTGTGTACCATTTAAATATCTAAAGATTCTTTTAACTGCATTCAAGTGTGATTCTTTTGGATTTGATTGAAAACGAGTACAAAGACATATACTAAACATAATATCTAGTCTACTAGCAGTTAAATGCAATAGAGAACCAATCATGCCTCTATAAAATTTTAAGTCTTCATTTTTACCTTATTCATCCTTGTCAAGCTTACATGATGGGCTCATGGATGTACCAATTGCTTTGGAACCCTCTATTCCAAATCTTTTGAGTAGTTCTCTTGTATATTTGCTTTGAGTAATGGAGATTCTTTCTTTTGTTTGTTTGATTTAGAGTCCGAAGAAGAATGTAAGTTCTCCCATCATGCTCATCTCGAACTTTTTCTGCATGAGCTTAGCAAAATCTTGACAAAGAGTTTCATTAGTAGACCCAAAAATAATATCATCAACGTATATTTGTATAAATAAGATATCATCTTGATTTCTTTTAATGAAAAGGATTGTGTCTATATTTTCTCTTGAAAAATCATTATTAAGCAAAAATTTACTTAGCCTTTCATACCAAGCCCTAGGTGCTTGTTTCATACCATATAATGCTTTATTTAATTTAAAAATATGATTAAAAAAAATATAATTTTCAAAATCGAAAGGTTGTTCTACATAAACTTCTTCAGTAATATATCCATTTAGAAAAATATTTTTGACATCCATTTGGAATAACTTAAAATTCATAAAGCAAGCATATGCAAGTAAAAGTCTAATTGCTTCTAATCTAGCAATAGGTGCAAAGGTCTCATTAAAATCAATTCCCTCTTCTTGATTATAACCCTTTACAATCAATCTTTCTTTATTCCTAATTACATTTTCATGTTCATTCGGTTTATTTCTATATACCCATTTTGTACCAATTATTGGATAATTTTTAAGTCTTGATACTAAAGTCCATACATTATTTCTTTCGAATTGATTAAGTTCTTTTTGCATTGCATTTATCCAATTATAATCTTTTTCAGCTTCATCTATGGTTTTAGATTCAAAATGAGAAACAAATACAAAATGATTGTATGCATCTCTAAGAGAGGAACGAGTTCTTACTCCATGTGTAGGATTACCACTGATCAATTCTTTGGGGTGATTGTGATCATACCTCTATTCTTTAAGTAGATCATTTGAGCCTTGAGGTTGTTCTTGTTGTTCTTCACCTTCATCCTCTTGTTTGTTTTTATATTCTTCTTCATTTTGAATTGTTGAGTCTTTTAGGGTGATCTCCTTCATCCCTTCTATAAGAGGATCTGCATCATCAATACCTTCATTCTTCCTTGAAAGAAGATCGTTAGTTTCATCAAAAATAACATGTATTGACTCCTCTACTACTAAAGTTCTTTTGTTGAAAACTCTAAAAGCTTTGCTAGAAGAAGAGTAACCAAGAAAAATAGCTTCATCAGATTTTGCATCAAATTTTTCTAATCTTTCTTTACCATTATTCAAAATAAAATATTGACAACCAAAAATATGAAAATATGCAATATTTGATTTTCTTCCTTTCCAAAGCTCATAGAGAGTTTTCTTTAAAATTGGTCTAATTAAAATATGGTTTAATATGTAACATGCCGTGTTAATTGCTTCCATCCAAAAATATCTTGGGAGGTTGCTTTCACATAATATGGTATGGGCTATTTCTTCGAGGGTTTTATTTTTTTTTTCTACTATCCCATTTTGTTGGGGTGTCCTAGGTGCTGAAAAGTTATGGTCAATACCTTTTTTATCATAAAACTTTTCAAAATCTTGATTTTCAAATTCGGTTCCATGATCACTTCGAATATTTTAAATTGAAATTTTTTTTTCATTAGTGACTTTTTGATAAAATTTTGAGAACACATGAAAAGTTTCATCCTTATGTATCAAAAAGAAGATCCATGTAAAATGAGAGAAATCATCAATAATCACAAAGCCATATCATTTTTTACCTAGACTAGTAGTTCCAGTAGGTCCAAATAAATTCATGTGCAATAGTTCTAATGGCCTATAAGTTGAAACAATATTTTTAGATTTGAATTAAACTCTTGTTTGTTTACCCAATTGGCATGCATCATAAATTTTATCCTTTTCAAAATTCAATTTGGGTAAGCCGATAATCAATTCCTTTTTAATAAGTTTTGAAAGTGAATGCATGCTAATATGTGCAAGCCTATGATGCCAAAGCCAACTAGTCTCATTAATCTTGGTATTCAAGGCTACTAGGCATTGCATGTTTATTTTAGAAAGATCATTCAAATCTACCATATAGACATTACCATGTCTATACCCAACAAATTTAATACCTTCATCAATAGGACTAGTTACTATGCATAATGAAGATTCAAAAATGACTTTGTATCTTTTATCACAAAATTGACTGATACTTAATAGATTATGTTTCAAACCATCTACTAATAAAATATTTTCAATATACTTGAAGGGAGTGATACTAATGTTATCTATACCGATGATCTTTCCTTTGCCATTGTCTCCAAAGGTGACAATCCCTCCATCTTTAGTATCAAGTGTGATGAATTGGGATTCATCATCAGTCATGTGTCTTGAGCATCCGCTATCAAAATATCATTTTCGATTTGTTCCTTAGAATGCAAAACACACCTACATACAAGAATTAAGTTTTGACTTTAGGTACCTAAGTTTTTTTGGGTCCTTTTGGTTAGTCACAATGGTTCCTTTTGGAATCTATATTTTCTTCACATTAGAATTTTCAGATTTGTTAGAAAAATATGTATCGGATTTGTGTCCTACTTTACCACATTTAAAGTAAGTAATATTTAAAAACTTATTGCATGATGAGTTTACAATGATATTTTTTAAAAATTTTTATTTCTTTAAAGGGTTATATCCAAGACCGATTTTATTATAAATGGCCTTTTGATTGTCAAGTATCATTTGAAGTTTATTTGAACTTAAAGTGAACTTTTCAACCATTAGTTTTAACTTAGCAATCTCATTTTTTAAGTTTAGATTTTTTTGAGACAAGATTGATTTTTCATTTGAAATAATCTAATTTTTTTTATTAAAGATTGATTCTTTGATTTCAATTCTTTGTTCTTTACCCCTAGCTTCTTTAGTTCATCAATTAGATCATAAAATGCTTCATGAAGTTCTTCAAAGGTAAAGTCATTAGGAGTTTCAGTGTTTACCTTATTTTTATGTGTTATAAAACACAAGTTGGCTTGTTCATTTGAATCTTCTTCTTTGGAGCTTGACTCATCACTTCCGCTCCATGTAGCCATCACAGCCTTTTTCTTGTACTTCTTGGGACTCTTCTTAAGTTATGGACATTCAGACTTAAAGTGTCCCGACTTCTTACATTCATAACAAATAAGGAGTTGCTCCTTATCCTTCTCTTTGCTATGTTTTCTTTTTGTAGGTGGCCTCTTCCTCATTCCTTGTCTTCTTTTCTTCAAAAACTTCTTAAACTTTCTAGTAATGAGGTCTATTTCTTCATTCTGCTCTTCATTTTTTGTATCATCGGATTTCTCATCAAGTTGAGCAGTGGATTTGAGGGTGATTATTCTCTTCTTTTTAACATCTTCTTCTTGATGTTGTTTTATACTTAGCTCGTGTGTCATTAGCGATCCTAGAAGCTTCTCCAAGGATAAGATATTCAGATCTTTGGCTTCTTGGATTGTGGTCACTTTGGCCTCCCAAGTCCTTGGTAAAGACCTAAGAATCTTTCTCACAAGATCACTGTTAGAATAAGACTTACCAAGATTTTTTAGATCATTAATAATATCAGTAAAATGAATAAATATTTCAGTTATTAATTCATCATGCTTCATTTTAAAGAGTTCATATTTATGCACAAGCATGTTAATTTTTGATTCCTTCACTTGATTAGTTCCTTCATAAGTTACTTCTAATCTATCCCATATTTTTTTAGCTGACATACATGTTGAAATATGATTGAATTCATTAGCATCTAGAGCACAATATAAAATATTCATAGCTTTTGCATTAAGTTGAGCCATTTTCTTGTCAACCTCATCCCATTCTTTTTTGGGTTTGGTTGATTCCACACCATTAAATATTTTTAGTGGGTGTGTGTGGTCCATTTACTATGATACTCCACATATCATAGTCAAATACTTGAATAAAGATTTTTATCCGAGCTTTTCAATAGGTATAATTTGACCCATTGAAAAGTGAAGGTCAGTTTGTGGACTGCTCCTCGGCTAGTGAAGCACCAACTTGAGTTGCCATAGATCTTTAGCTCTTTAATGGTTAAATCAAAGTAGGACTAGAGCATCAAACTCTGATACTACTTGTTATCTAGCTATGCAACCTAAGAGGGGGGTGAATTAGGTTTTTGAAAATTTAAAATTAATTTAGAACCACAAGGATTAAGTAATAAAAGGCAAGTTAGTTGAAGTGAGTGATTTAAGCAAAGTGAAGATATTAGATGCAAGAGTGCAAGAAGGAAAAGAAAATAAGATAGAGAATAAGTAAGCACACCATAAACAACCAAGATTTATAGTGGTTCGGTGCCAACCTTGTACCTACATCCACTTCCCAAGCTCCTACTTGAGAATTTAAATCTACTAAATCGTATTCAACAAGAATACAACATCAGTACCTCTGACTCTAGCTATCTCAAGCTAGAACACTTATTTTTTGGGTACAAGCCAACTCAATACAATCCGATTCAAAGTTTGGATCAACCTTTTCACGTTTTGGAATCCTTCCAAAACTAAAGATCAAGTCAAAACAGAGTATGTGAGTTAATCACATGAAAATATAAATTTAGCTCCTTTAATGAGCAAATAAAATTTTAAATGCACTTTACATAATAAGAAGAAAGCTTTTCTAATTTTTCTCAAGGTGGTTGAAGACTTGAATGAGCTCTTGAGCGGTTGGTGAACTTGAAATGAAAGCTTCTTAACTTTGAGAGAGCTTTTTGCGTAGGACTGAATTGAATGCTTGAAATCCTCTTCAAAACCTTATTTTATTCCCTCCTTTAAGTGCCTTTTATAACTTCACTTGATGGTGGAGAGTAATCTGGATAGTTTTAGAGCCGTTGGAGATCATTAAATGAGCATTAAATATGCCAAAACGAGCTGAAAAATTAGTCGTTACAAAGTTTTTTCGTCGCAGGGGTCGACTCATAGGGTCGACTCATACACGAGTCAACTCATGGGGTCGACTTCTGTGGCACAGAATAGAAAATGACTGTTCTAATAATTTTGGCATACACAGCAACAGAGATCGACTCATAGGGTCGACTCATGCACAGGGGTCGACTCAATTGGATGTGCCAGCCAAAAAATCAACGTGTCGTTCAGCTCTTTTTGATATGAGTCGACTCATGGGGTCGATTCAATTTTATAAATATAATTTTCTTTCAAAATATGCATCCAAAAATATTGAGATTGCCTCCAAAAGATCATAAATCTTTTGTTCTTGCTCTTGAGGCTTTCGAGTTAGGACTTGGTGAAATTATGATTTTGCCTCTGAAAAATAATAAATTTTTTTCAAGCCAAAATCATTAGTAATTCCCTTAAATGCTCTGTAATCATTAAAATCAATTCAAGGAGTAATATTTAGTAATCTAATTGGGTCTAACCTAATTTGGTTGGAATAAAAATCCAATTGGATGAGAAAATAATTCAAATTCAAATTTCCTTGCACCTCCTTTCTCTGCACCCTCTTATTCTTCACACGAGAAAAACTTTTTACGTAAATTTTTTTCATATTCAAAAGTTTTTCCACATCTACATCTATTTTTTTTTAAATTAGAAATTGGTTGGTTTAAATTTGAGTTCAAATGGGTTTGAATTTGAATTAAAACCTAGAGTCCCAATTGAGTTGGACTCTTCTCTTCACGCCATCACCTTTCCCTAGGCATAAAGTATTTTTGCATGAGATTTTTTGCCCTAATCTAATATTGGTCAACCTCTCTCTGAGTTCATAAGATGAGAATAAAGTTTGGTTCAAAATTTAATTCAAATTTGATTTGAATTGATAATAAGGATCAACCAACGTTTGAAATTGAATCGAAACTACCTTTTCTTTATCCTTATCTTCTAGGGGATTCCACCCTTAAGAAGAGAACAATTTTGCACAAGATTAAAAGTAATTTTTGGTGTGAGAAATTTGAGAGTGGGTTGGGCTTTCATGCGTGAGAAACAGAGGAAGTGTTCTTCCTCTCGAGCGTAAGGTATAGGGTCTAGGGTTTCAACACTAGATTTTGTGAGAAGAAAAATACAAGAGTGAGTCTTGTTCAATCTTTCACACTATCACCTCCTTGTAAAGCTTCATTTTTCATCTAGAAGAGTCTAAGAGATCTAAAGAAAGAAGCTTGGATCAGCCATCTAGAGCTTTCGATGCGAGCTAGCACTCTTACGAAGAAAGATCCGATCAGAGCTTCGAGTCGACAATCTGTAGAGGTCGGACGACTTGTGTAGCTACTCAGCATCAGTAAGAGCTTTATACCATACCTACCAATAGTGGAGATCATCAACCTATGAAAAGATGATGAGTTTTGAACTCAACCGATGTGATCTAAAGGTTAGATCAAATTTAGGGCATCGATGTGATCGATGTAATTTTTTTTATTTTATATCAAAGTTTATATATAAATTTTTTATATCATAGATCCTTAATTGATAGTTTAGATCTTGATTCAAGATATGTTTAGAAGATTAAAATATTTAATCTTTTATTTTTTATAGTAAAATTTTAAAAATACATACTTTGAACTACCCATTTTTCTTCATATGGTATCAGAGCTAGGTTTCTTATGACATGAATTTTTTTGCATATAACCTGATATTACATGCATTTAGATCTATAATTTAATTTAGATTAGATTTGATATATGATATTTAGATCTAAAATTAATTATAGATCTGATCGCACAAACTGATATAAGGTTGTCCTATTGTAAGGTTTACCCCGTACAGTGCAAAGATTGTCATAGTTTGTGTTGATCTTTATAAAATCTAATTTTAATTATTTAAATTAAATCTAAATAATTAATTTAAAATTTAAGTAGTATAGTAATCTGATTGGATAGATCCTCATAGCCATCTGATCATAGAAAAAATCAAGATTTTGCAACTCTATTTATCCATTCGATGGGATCTCCTATGATGTGTAGGGGTGCTGCGCGATCTTTTCCATGATGATGAACAATGAAAAAAAATTTTAAATTTTATTTTAAATTTAAAATAATATATATTAGATCTAAAATTAATATTTTGATTTTTAGATGATTGATTGTAAAAATATTTTATAAAACTAAAAATTATTTTCAAACACCGAATCCGAACCCATGTCAACCCAAAACTTAATTGAGAATTAAGCGATCTAGATTTGAGAAAGAAAGATCTAAGGCATTAATTTCATAATTCATGGGTTAATGGATTAGCTCGAGTCAAATCCATTTAACTGGGTTAGATCTAGGGTTAGAAATCATTGATAATGGATCATGTTAGTAATTGATCAAATCTAATAAAAAATTAATTTTGATTGGGTCAATTTTTTCTCTTGATCAATTTCAATAGTTGTAG
Source organism: Elaeis guineensis (assembly GCF_000442705.2). Taxonomy (NCBI): domain Eukaryota; kingdom Viridiplantae; phylum Streptophyta; class Magnoliopsida; order Arecales; family Arecaceae; genus Elaeis; species Elaeis guineensis. The sequence goes on along the minus strand of NC_026003.2, from coordinate 16,621,372 downwards.
CTGGTCAAGTCCATGTCTTTAATTAGACCAATATAGATTTTGATTGTAGCTCCATGGTCGAACCCAAGTCTATAAGTTGATCAAATTAAAAATGACTAACCAGTTGGTGTCTAAGGTAAGTATGGCAGCTTTGATCGGTGGTCATTAATTAGGAGCTATTTGCATAGATTGAATCTATATTGATTTAATGACATATCCCTCCCATCGATCTCACTTATCTGACCAACATGGTGAATTATATTTTGATTAGATCACTTAATGATTGGGATTAACCCATGCTAACTAGAAAATCAGTATGACTGATTTAGGTGCCCCTAGTTCAACTTGTCTTGAGTCCTCTTCATGACTTGGTAAAATTAGTGGGAGGATTCATGACTGGTTGGCTGGACCAGCTTATGCCTGATCTTTTTTAATCTAACTTGATAAAGTTAATGGGAGGATTAAGATTAACTGGTCAAATCTTTTCTCATCTCTCAATTTAACTAATTAAATCATCTAAAATTGTTAGGTCCCTAAAATAAAATAATTATAGTAATAACTAGCTCATAGCCTCCCATTAAGTTGAATGATAATGAGTCCAACAATTTAGATAATCATTGAAGGCACCACACATCTGGTGCTTAACTGGCTGTCGAAATTATTATTCATAATATGTTAGAATTAGTGTAATTTCTTGAATTAGAGGTAGAGGCTATCAATTCGAATAAAATAATGAAAGAATCTTTAGACTAAAATCTATATCTTTAGGCTTAATCAATTCATATATTAATTAGATTTTGATTTTTTTTTGTAGTTATGGCCACCACCTTGTCGCTCTGATCACTATTAGATAATGATAAATTGAATGGATCAAATTTTGATAGCTGGTATCGAAAGCTCAAAATAGTCCTGGAGCACGAACAGATTTTGTATGCATTGATAGATCCGACACCTGAAGAGCCAGCCCCAAATATGCATAGCACGATCAGAGACACTTATCAGAAGTGGCTCAACAATCAAACTATGATTCGTTGTATTATGCTGGCGGTAATGAATGATGAGTTCAGCTGTTATTTCGAGAATGCTTAGCTATAGGACATATTGCAAATATTGAACGAGTCTTTTGACACACCCGACGATGTTGAGAGGCACAAGACTAGTTATGCCATCTTCAACGCTTGAATGAGGGAAGTAGCATCAATCATCGATCATGTGCTGTACATGATTGAGATAATTGAGTGCTTAAGCAAGCTCGGCTTTCCCTTGCATGAGCAGCTAGGGAAAAATGCCATTCTAAATTCTCTACCCAAGTCCTTTCTCCCTTTCCTTACTCATTTATGAATGACAAAGCTTACGATCAACTACCACGGTTTGCTGGGGTTACTGTAGAACTTTGAGAAGGATCACCAGCTCCACAAGGAGTCAGTGAATGTTGTGGGAGAGTCTTCTTTTGGATGTTGACCCTTTAAGAAAGAGAAAAAGAACAAGAAGAATAAGAAAAGGATGCAAAGTGCTGGGGCACCCAAACCCAGTCAGACCAAGAAACCCAAGTCCCATCAGAGTCAGGCGGAATGCTTCTACTGCAAGAAGCAGGGGCACTGGAAGAGGAATTATCCTCAGTACATTGCCTCCTTAGATCTGAACAGGCTGAGAAAAAAGTAAGTTGTTGCTGGACAAGGTAATTATATGATAACACCTTATAATTTCTCAATTTATGATTCTACTACCTGGAAATTAGATATCGAAAGTCCTTTTAATATTTGTAATTCGTTACAGGATCTGCAGGTCAGTAGGAGATTTGAAGAAGGCGAAAGGTTCTTTAATGTTGGAGATAGAAAATGAGTTTCAGTTCTAGCATTAGGGACTATTAAGCTTGTATTAAAGTTGAAGATAATTGTTCTTACTGAATATCACTTTTGTCCTTCCTTTTTATTGAACATTATTTTTGTAGGCCTCTTGGCCATGTATGGTTATAAAATTTTAATAAAAAAAAATAATTTTAATATCATTATGAATGATGTTAATGGGATGAATGGACAGTTGAACAATAGTATTTACATATTGTCACAATCTGTTAGTGAATGTACACGTTCGGCAAACGTCCTAGAATTAGTGATGTCTCTGATATCTATCTTTGGCACTATAGGTTAGGTCATGTTAACAAGAACAGAATAAATAGGTTGACATAAGAGGAAATCTTCAAAGTTAGTGATTGTGAATCACTTTCAATCTGTGAGTCCTATCTTCTTGAAAAAATGACTATATCACATTTTACTTGAAAAGGTGAGCGAGCCAGTGAAGTTCTAGGTCTGATACATACTGATGTATATGGACCAATGAACATCAGTGTCAGAGATAGATATTATTATTTTATTATATTTACAGATGACCTATCGAGGTATGGGCATATCTACTTAATAACACATAAGTCAGAGTCATTTGAAATGTTCAAACGATTCTGTAATGAAGTAGAAAAATAAATTAGGAAGAGTATTAAAATTTTTCGGTCCGACAGAAAAGAAAAATATCTCTCCAGTGAGTTTCTGACATACTTAGAAGAGAATGAGATTCTCTCGCAATGGATCCCTTCTAGAATATCACAGCATAATGGTGTGTCGAAAAGGAGAAATCAACCCTATTAGACATGATTCGGTCTATGATGGGTTTTGCAAGTCTGTCAATTTTTTTTTAGAGATATACACTCGAGTCGGCTTGTTATATTTTCAATAAAATTTTGAGTAAATCTGTAAGTAAAACACCACATGAGATGTGGACAGGACGTAAGCCAGCACTCTCTCACCTTACGATTTGGGGATGTCCGGCTTATGTCAAATGTTTGAAAATGGACAGGCTTGAACCTAAGTCTGACAAGTGTCTATTTGTAAGGTACCCAAAAGAGATCAAGGGGTATTACTTTTATCTTACTGACGAACAAAAGATGTTCGTCAGCAATAGGACAGTCTTTCTAGAAAAAGAGTTCCTTGGAGAAGGAACTAATACCTCAAGGATTGAACTTGATGAAGTTCGATCGATAGAAGAACCGACACAATCTAATAAACCCATAGAGTTGGACTTGATTAGATCAAGTTCAAAATCTATTGTAGAAATATCTTTAAGGAGATCCGGTAGAGTACCGCATCAACCGGATAGATATTACGATTTTTTGGTTCGGGATGGTGATTCGGTTGAACTCAATGAGAACATGAGGATCCGATCACCTATATGGATGCGATGCAGAGGTCTGACTTTGATAAATTGCTGAAGCTATGAAATTCGAAATGGAGTCCATGAAAGTCAACAATATATGGACATTGGTTGACCCACCTGAAGGGATAAAATCCATAGGGTGTAAGTAGATCTTCAAAAGGAAGAGGAGCGCAAACGAAAAGGTGAAGATTTATAAAGCACGTCTGGTTGCCAAGGATTACTGTCAGCGTTATGATATTCACTATAACGAGATATTTTCTTCTGTGGCAATGCTCAAGTCAATTTGAATTATGCTTGCGATAGCAGCATATCTAGACTATGAAATCTAGCAAATGGATGTGAAAATAGTCTTCCTAAATGGAGAGCTGGAAGAAGAGGTGTATATAATATAACCTGAAGGTTTCATATCCATGGATGAGTCTAAGATGTGCAAGCTTCAGAGATCCATTTATGGACTTAAGCAAGCATTTCAGAGTTGGATATCCGAAAGGAGGAATAGGATCTTATTAGATATGGTCAGTGTTGAGAATTATATTCTGAAGCTAATCGTCAGTCTGTTGATAGTTAAACTTATTATTATAATTATATATAAATTATTAAATTAATAAATATTATTTAATTTTTTCATCACTGTGTATATCTTATTTTAAACTCCTGTTATGTGATGAAGTCCTTAGGACTATTTGATTCAATATAGGAGGATATATCATTTAGTCTTTTAACCTTAAGTTCATGACTAAATGATATATTATTATTAGGATGATAGCTATATTAAGTATAGGCTATTGTGTACCATGTACATTGGTTGTTCTCTTAACCAAGGAGTGTGAAGACACTGGTATAGCATGCAAGTGAGATGTAGGAGTACATCTCACTGAATGTGACCAACTGCCAAGCACTCTGCTATCAAAAGTAACTCACGAAGGATATGGGTATAAGTATCCCTCTGACCTGAGATCACCATGATGATTTGCAAGCAACTCACTGTGCTTTGGTGCCGAACTACCTAAATTTTTAATTCAGTGATGAAAAATTTTTGAGCACAGTCAAGTACTTGAAAAATCGATGTGTGAGTTAAGATAGAATTGATTTCTCTGAATAAGTAGAAGTTAATGTATTAGTATGTTTCAATTCAGTAAAACCTCGATCAGGGTAATCCATATGATGGATTTTGAAAATTGAAATACAATATGGATGACTATATCAGAGTTGACAGTTAAATTCTAAGTCACCTTAAGCATTTGGGTCAAATGGATGAATTATACGGTAACTATATGCCAATAGATTTTTGAATGATGCTTCGCAATCTTTCGACCTGTCCGGACGTCAGGTATCATTGCTAGAAGGTCACTTTGATTGGTATAGGAAGATTGTTCTTATACTATCAGCTTAGATTTGAGCTTATGGTGTCACACTCAAAAAAAATTTTTGACTGATCATTTGGCTGATCGATGATTAAGAATCATTCTAGAGTAAAACAGTCAATTCGATTAATGATTAACCCTATGCAAAAGTTGTAATAAATCAATTTGCTAATTATTGATGAATTATAAGAGGATTGATTAGTAATTAAATTATCAATTAGCTCAATTTGATTGAGCATTGAGGTTTGGATCAAATCTAATTGAATTGGATTTAATTTGGTTTGATCCAATTAGATTATGAGATGACCTAATCGTTAAGGGTGTTCGATTTCTGATTTGATCAGAACTTGAGCTTGATTAATTTTTGATTTGATTAAGATTTAATCGAGACTATTTACTATTTAATTAAATTAGATTTAGTGATCTACTTGGCTCTAACCTAATTTAGTTGGATTAAGAATCCAATTGGATAAGAAAATAATTCGAATTCAAATCCCTTACACCTTCTTTCTCTACGCCCTCTTATTCTTCATGGGACAAAAATTTTTTACATAAATTTTTCTCATATTCAAAAGCTTTTCCATGTCCACATCTAATCTTTTAAATTAAAAATTAGTTGGTTTAAATTTGAGTTCAAATAGATTTGAATTTGAATGAAAATCTAAAGTCCAAATTGAGTTGGACTCTTCTCTTCATGCCATCACCTTTCTCCATGCATAAAGTATTTTTATGTGAGATTTTTTGCACCAATATAATGTTGGTCAACTCCTCTCTAAGTTCATAAGATGAGAATAAATTTTGGCTCAAAATTTAATTCAAATTTGATTTGAATTGGTGATAAGGATCAACCAATATTTGAAATTGAACCGAAACTACCTTTTCCTTATCCTTATCTTCCATGGGATGCCACCCTTAAGAAGGGATCAGTTTTGTGCAAGATTAGAGGTAATTTTTGACATGAAAAACTTGAGAGTTGGGGCACAAAAAGTTGAGAGTGGGTTGGGCTTCCGTGCATGAGAAACAGAGAAAGTGTTCTTCCTTTTTGGCGTGAGGTGTAGGGTCTAGGGTTTCAACTCTAGATTTTGTGAGAAGAAAAATACAAGAGTGAGTCTTGTTCAATCTTTCACACCACTATTTTTTTGTAAAGCTTCATCTTCTGATCTAGAGAAGTTCAGGAGATCCGAAGAAAGGAGCTTGGATCAGCCATCCAGAGCCTTCGACGCGAGCTAGCACTCCTGCGAAAGAAGATCCGATCAAGACTTCGAGTGGACGATCTGTAGAGGTTGGACGACCTGTGCAGCTGCTCAGCATCAGTGAAAGCTTCGTACCATATCTATCAGTAGTAGAGATCATTGACACATGAAAAGATGATGAGTTCTGAACTCAACTGATGTGATCTAAAGGTTAGATCAGATTCAAGACATCGATGTGATCAATATAATTTTTTGTTTTATATCAAATTTTATATGTAAATTTTTTATATCATAGATTCTTAATTAGTAGTTTAGATCTAATCCAAGGTATGTTTATAAGATTAAAGTATTTAATATTTTATTTTTCACTATAAAATTTAAAAAATACATGCTTTGAACTACCCATTTTCCTTCAGTCAGATCCATGATGAGCTTCACTGATTTACCCTTATATATTTGGGGATATGCCTTATTAACTATAATTCACTTATTGAATAGGATCCATCAAAATCTGTTCCTACCATACCATATGAGATATAGTATGATAAAAAGTCGAGTCTAAGTTATCTTAAGACTTCAGGATGTCTGGCCTTTGTCAAGAGATAGATGGCTGATAAATTAGAGGATAAATTTATAATAGCTTATTTTATTGAGTATCCAAAAGAATTAATAGGATACTACTACTTTTCACAAGATCACAATGTGATTGTGAGTCAGAATGTCATATTCCTAAAAAAATAGTTTATCCAAAATAGTGGCAGTGGGAGGTTAGTTGAGCTTGAAGAGAAGGTCTCCGAAGAGCAAAGACTTATAGATCCTTAGAAACCCATTATTCATGAGCCAGTAGTTGATATAGATCTACCACCTCATAAATCTAGCAGGGTATCCCAACCTTCTGAAAGGTATATGGGTATGCTTACGGAGGAAGTAAAGAAAATATTCTTTATGAAAGATAAGGGTCATGGTGATAATCCTAGTATCTTTGACAAGGTGATGTCAGACATCGATTTCGAGAAATGGTTAGATGCAATGAAGTCAGAAATTGACTCAATACACTCAAACCAAGTATAGACCTTAGTGGATCTATCCAAGGGTATAGTATCCATTGGTGTAAATAGATCTACAAAAGAAAAATAGATGCTGATGGTAAGGTAGAGATCTATAAAGCTAGGCTCGTGGTAAAAGATTATAGTCAGCACGAAGGCATTAACTATCAAAAAATTTTATCGCTCGTAGCCATACTGAAATCCATCCACACTCTGCTTGCTGTTGCAGCTTATTATGATTATGAAATCTAACAGATGGATGTAAAACTATTTTTTTTAGATGGATATCTTGAGGAAGATATCTATATGGAGCAGCCTTTGAGATTCATATCTGGTGATGGTGATCACTGAGTCTACAAGCTATAAAGGTCCATATACAGATTAAAATAAGCTTCTCGAAGTTAAAATCTTTATTTTGATAATGCGATCAAATCATTTGATTTCATCAAGAATGAAGAGAAATCTTGTGTATACAAGAGGATCAGTGGGAGAGCAATAACATTCCTCATATTATATATGGATGATATTCTCCTTATTGAGAATGATATTTTCATACTTACCTCGATCAAAAGATGGTTATCTAAGAAATTCTTCATAAAAGACCTAAGAGAAGCATCCTATATTCTTGCAATAAAAATCTATAGGGATAGATCTAAAAGGATGCTAGGCCTATCACAAAAGTTGTACATAGAGAAAGTACTGAAGAGGTTCAATATAAAGAACTCTAAAAGAGGACTCTTATCTCTTAAGCATGGTATTTGTCTTTCTAAGATAATGTGTCCGACCACATCTAAGGAATACAATGCATGAGTAGGATTTCTCCTGCCTCGACCATAGAGAGCCTCATATATGTCATGCTGTATACTTGACCTGATATTGCCCTTACCGTGAGTGTCATGAGTAGATATTAGTCAAATCCAGACAAAGAGCACTGGATAGCTATGAAGAACATCTTTAAGTACTTGAGAAAAACTAAAGATTTGTTCTTATCTTTGAGGAGGTTCTGAATTGCGAGTTGAGGAGTATACTGATTTAGACTTCATGTCTGATCCTAATGATAGAAAGTCTATGTCAGGATATGTGTTCACATGCAAGGATGGCGTAGTCAGCTGGAAGAGTTTCAAGTAATCCATCATAGTGGATTCGACTACAGAAGCTGAATATGTCATCGCTTCATATGCTGCAAAGAAAGGCTTCTGATTCAAGAAGTTCATCATGAAATTTGAGGTTATGGTATCAGATACCATACTATTTTATTGCGACAACAATGAAGCCATAGCACTTGCTAAGGAGCTGAGGTCTCATCAAAAATTAAAGCACATCGAGCGGTGATTCCATATTATACATAACTACTTTAAAAAAAAATATATCAAGGTATGAAGAATAGACTCCACAGACAATGTGGCAGACCCACTGACAAAGCAATTAAGCTAGCTAAAGATGAAAATCCATCTTGAGAAGATGGGGACTTAGATTAGTGGCCAATTGACTTTAGTCCAAGTGAAAGATTGTTAGATATATATCTTAGAAGCCAATACGGCTGACGCATTGTAATAAGTCTAAGATAAAATTTTATACTTAATACATTGATTTGATCCATAAAAGGATAAATTTTATTTTCATTCAAGAGTAATGTATCCATGAATCGTCCATGGAATTAATACTTCGATGTATATTCTGAAAGGTGTTGAGAATTAAAGACATAATTAATTCCTAAATGCTCTGAATCATAGTATCATCATAAGGAAGGTGATCGATTCGGATAGACCGATACACAGATTACTTCTTTCAGGATAAATGAGTCTCTGGTCTACAGTGTGGAGATATCGAGTGATGAGTACGGATAGTTATTAGAGAACAACTAGTATTGAGCGTGACCATATAAGAGATTATTTGGATTTCTAATCAATTGTCAGTGATTGTCTCGATGCTGTAGTTGTATGAATAATTTTTTGATCTATCTGCTCACAGTGAGGCTGCTGGAGTTTGACTGATACATAAATATGATCTCAATGAGCCCTTGTTGTGGATGTTGGCGACAGTTGGTCTACTATAAGAGTAAGATATGCATCTGGATAGAATCTATCAACCTTGATAGAGAGGAGTAGTCTTATAGGATTTGAGAGGTTAAGTCCAAAAGTCTGTGGCCACAGCAGTGTGATTGATGAAAAAATTTTTTTGTAAGAATCATAATTGGACTCAAGCTGATCGAATCTATTATATAACTGATGATGAGATTTGACAATTTATCCATGACCTGCCATCTAGTCGAAAATCATAATAAAGGGATTGAATCACATATTAACTATACCTTGAGATTCTTTTTTGGTGCTACTAGATTGCCACTACATAGTGCTAGATATCACTGATGGATTATGAGAGCTCACTAGGATTGCTTAGGATCGACAATCCTTAATGAGTTAGAGTAAAATTATTCTGATCTATTAAAAAGAGTTTCAATAATACTATAATAAAAATAATTGTATATCTCACTATCAGATAGAATTGAATCTACGAGATCACACAATAAAAGGATTAGACCTGAAATAAGTAATTGAGCTTATGAAGTCTCAATTGGGTTTAAAAAAATCCTATTGGGCTCAGGATAACCTTGCTAACACATGATTGGACCCAATTTTTTTTTATATTTAAATTATTTATTTGATAAAATTAATTTAAATTAATTATCTGCTAATAATCTAAATGAATTAGATTCATTGGGCTCCAATTGTTGGGTGCCTAGGGTTTTGGATCATATGAATTAAGGGATCAAACTCTTAATCAATTTTCTTGATTATTTGCATGGGGCGCCACTTGATTTAATCAAGTTGAGCATGCCCACCTAAAAGAGAACGTGTGGGACCAGCATGGGGCATCCCCTAGGCTCCAAGTGGCGTGTGAAAAAAGTGGGTGCAAAGACTTCAATAGTTGGCGCCTCATGGATCTCCTAAAGGAGGTCAAATAACTAAAGAAATAAGAATTCCTAATGTAAGTAGGACTTGTATTAAGAGGCTATTTAGTTTTGAATAGGATTCAAATCTTTTGCCTATTTAAAGAGGTTTTCTCAAAGGCATTTTACTTCTAATTTTCAGTAGCCCATGCCTCCGATAAGACCTCCTCACGCCCCATTTCTCTTCTCCCTCTCTTCTCTCTTCTAGCTCCAACACCCAAGGAGCTTGGGCATCTTCCATCTTCCATGCCCAAAAAGAGTTTGGGCATCCCCTTTGCTTGCTGGTTTTTAGACCTTGATTGCTTCATAATCAAAAGAAGAAGAGCAAGAGAAGAGAAGAAAAAGATCAAGGATAGGATCAAAGAGTGAATCGTGATCCAGACTTCGTTCAGATTCGCTGGATGATCGTTCTTACAAAAAAAAAATCAACACTAAAGAAGATTGTTCCATACTGATCCTGAGTGGATATCCATAGAGGTCAGATACTTGCACGGCTAAAGGAGAACCTACTCTCTTGTAGATCCAGATTTGAACAAAGAAGTTACGAAACAGATATGTGATTCAATCACATATTTAATTTCAGTATAAAATTTAGTATGTATTAAATTTTAGTATATGAAATAGATTCTTATGTTTTATATTTTATGCATGCATGATTTAGATTAAAAAATATTTTAATCTTCTATTCTACTGTATTGTTTAAAAAAAAAATTGAAACATACATGTAGGCCCCGACACGAAATTCCAACAGAAGCTAGATCCTACCTGTAGATAATGGAGCACGTCTAAAGTTTATACATAACCAAAATATACCAAAAAGAAATACAACTACAGGGCAGCAAAAGTAGGTACCCACACATGCAAGTGCTAGGCTCACTAAAAAAAATGACTGCTTCTATCAAGCTGAGGAACCTAGACCCTTCACAATACTAGTATCTAAAAAAAAATATTAAAGCAATAGGATAAGTCACAAGACCCAGTGAGAGATAATATTATTGTAAAATATGTCCTAAAGCCAATCATATGGATGATTATGCTCATTTTATAATATGTATATGAATTATTTATCAATGAATAAAAGTTATTTTGGTATCATTCATCACAAAATTATATCTTCTTTGCTAGAACTCTTATGTTGTAATGAAGTCTTTAGAACTATAAAGTAATCAATAAAGGAGGATTCATCGTATAGTTCTCAAATATATTCATGACTAAATAATATATATTAAAAGATGATGATATTTATCGAGTGAAGGTCATTGTTTGCCATATAGATTGGTTGTCTTCTTTACCAAAGAGTGTGGAGACACTGACATGACATACAGATGAGATGTAGGAGTACATCATCATGGAACAAGTAACTCATCTGCTAAGCGTTCTGCTATCTAGAGCAGCTCACAAAGTATATGGACATAAGTATCCCTCAAACCTGAGATCACTATAGTTACTTATAAGTAACTCATTATGCTTTAATGCAAGACTACTTACATTTCTAATACAGTAACGGAAAGCTACAGGGTATCGTCAAGTACTTATAAAGTCTATGTGCGGATCAAAATAGAATTGACCTCTCCAGATCATAGGAACTGATGCATCACTGTATTTTAATTTAGTAACCTTGGCCAGAGTAATCCATGTGATGGATTTGAAAAGTTAGAATACAATGAGGATGATCCTTCAGGGTTGACAGTTTAACCCTAAATTGTCCGAGAGCATTCAGGATCAAAGGGATGAATTATGCAGCAACCATATGCATAAATTTTTGAATATCATATTATAAATATTCAATCTATCCAGATATCAAAAATTATTGCTAGATGATAACTTCGATTAGTATAAAAAATAGTTTCTATGCTACCGACTTAGTGTTCGAACCTATGGAGTTACGCACAAAATCAAGCAACGTAGGAAATAATTGATCTAAATCTATATGTTCAATTTAAAAGTACATGACTTGATTGAACAAATAGATTAACTTGATTGAAAATTAAGTTATAAGTCATACGAGATTAAACAGTTGACTATGTCTAGCTAGCACTAGATATGAGATTCAAATTTAATTTCGAAGATGAATGAGATTTGATCTCTGATCCAACGAGTCTATGAGAGATTGAATTTAAGTATTAATTAATTTTAAATTAGATCTGATTTAATTAGACTTAATTAGATAGAAAATTTAAGTTAGATTTGATTCTAAATTCTAAACAGTTTGGGATTGACAACCTATTCAAAATTGATTTGAATCAGGTTTGAATTGGATTCGAATTGATCCATATTTAGATTGGATCCTTAGAGTCTACTTTTGTTGAAGCTCTCTCTCCTCATAGCTGACCTAAAGGGGGTGGGGTGCTGGTGGTTGCCGCCCCACACTTGGGTGTAGGCGTGGGTGCATGAGGGCGCCTAGTTAGGCACCTATCCTATCTCAAATAGGACTCCTTGTTGGATAAGGGAAGGACTAATTCAAAGCTGATTTGAATTAGGACTCCTAGTCTATTAGGTCATGGAGAATCATCTATAAATAGGGAGGATCTCTAACTATCAAAGTATAATAATTGGATTGTGTGCTAAGGTGAGAAAGAGAGAGAGAGAGAGGAGGCATGCAAGAGGAGGATCGATCTCTCTCTTTGACGTGGAGTTTGGGCGTCCCACTTCTCTTGACGTGAAGACCCTTGGTGTCCCAACTTCCAGGTGTGAGGCATCACACCAAGACTCTTTTTCCTCCCCTATTTGCTATCTTGAGAAGGTATGAAGATCTATTGCTTCATTCCGCTTTCCTGTAAAGTCTGACATGCGCGTGAAGTAGAGAGTTTGTACGTTCAAATCTTTGCGAGGCTTTGGATTCAGAATCCTTTGAAGATTTGATATCTATTCTGCTGTGTAATAGGTAAAAGATAAAATCTTTATTAGATTATTATAAAAAAAGTTTTAGATGTTCCATGACAATCCTTCAGTATGAATCCCCTTTTTCCTTCAAATATATCTATAATGAAAATGGGACAAGCTCAGGCACGAGTGTTTTAAACAAAAGCATTCATACAATTTTTTTAAAAACATAAACATAATAACATTTTCAGTCAGGTAGTATAACGGAATAGATGCAAAAACAAACACGTTCCTTTAATAACTACAATTCGAATAATTCTCTAGACAAAGATTAATGAATAGATCAATTATAATGTACTAAATTTTAAAGTAATCATATATCCAACATATGAAGGAAGGTTTCTAATCTAGAACTAAATAGTTGCTCACTTACCTGAGACTTTACCAATACCACACATGTGTATCAACACGTCGGGCTAACACCACTCCTGTTAGCTAGGGAAACAAAATCGCTATGTTGACTAAACACGTTGGGCTAGCACCACCCTTACCAGCTAGGGTATCCAAAATGTGGTGCACCAAGGCTAACACCAACTACCACAAATTATAGTGTTCTATCAAAATTTTCTCCCATAAAATCTTATTATCATCTATCCAAAACATAATTTATATATTATTTTTTCATACAGAGATAACCAAATGAAACTTATCGTCAATATCATCTTTTCAAACATATCCATTGTTTTCATATTCACTTTTCTTATCAATAGTTAATGATATTCGTATCATATATCAAAAAGAGAAGTTTAAAGGTGCCTGTCCCACGATTCACATAAGCTCTAGCAATTGAGAAAGTCAGAATATTTCCAAAGCTCTTTCATCATAAGAAATAAAATAAATTTTTAAGATATTCATTAAGACAGACATGCTGAGAATAAGATATTAAAAATAAAGTTTCAATTTGTTGAAATTCCATAAAAGAGTGTAGCATATGATATATAAAATTTTGTAGGAACAGATAAACTGAGATAAACATATCAAGAGAGTTCAGAGGATATAAAAATATATCATAGAGTATATTATCAACTCACAGCATAAGCCAAAACTAAGAGGGTCCAAGTTTATGTTACTTTGGAGCCAACAGAAACAATGGGAGGAGCTCCTAATCAATCTCTTATGGTTGCTAGATCATCTTGGTGCCTAATTCATTCAAAATATCTTTTTTTGAGCTCTATTCCATTCTTATAATATTAATAAATACTGATAAATACACTTCAAGATAATTCATAAATAGAACTAGACATATTTTACTTTTAGACTGATTTCTTAACTCTTCTAATCCTTGCATTCATTCAATTCTATTTTGCTCTGATTATAATTAATTAAACTTTAACATGAACTTAAGAATCCCAACAATTCTGCTGTAATATAGTCTCATGACTTATTCTAATTCAATCAATACCAATTCTAAACTATTTGCTGAAATAATTTCTAACTGATTTTAGTGAATTCTGATAGTAGCACACTACTCTTTAATTCAAATTTAACCCATAACTTAACTCATCCAAAACATTAAACCTAATAATAGTTATTCAAGATTCAATTTAAATTCAGTCTAGGATTTGAAATTCTTACCTTGATTAGCTGAAACACTTCAGCTACTAACACAAGTACAGTCTTCTCCTTCTTCTTCTTCTTTTAAAGGAGTTTACCACTAATTTATCTTTTTCCAGCTGACTTTCTTTTGATTTTTGATTGAAAGTATGACCTTCCTCAACCTCTCTTCCTCTCTATTTCATTCTATTTTTGCTAGAGAATCAGAATAACCCTAAAATAAGGAAAATCGGTGAACAGCCTCTTAGGAAAATAAATTTTAAAAGCTTACCTGGTCGGTGTCAATTTGATGAATTAGCTAGCAATTAACTTGATTTTTCTATCTCTTTATTTATCCAAAATAGTTGCTGAGTTGACTCCTTGAAAACACTTTTCAAATCCCAAGTTAAAGCATCTCGGTTTTGACCCGCCGCCCTGCTGTTCCCGCAACTTAGTCGGCTCAGTCCACAACTGAGTCAAATCAACTCAAAATTGGGTCAACCCACCAGCGTACCACCACAGTCCTTATGATACACTTTCTATTTTTTGTGACTTAGCCGACCCATTAATAAACTGAGTCGACCCAGTTCTCTGATTTTCTGAAACTGACTTAATACTCTACTTATTTACATTTCGACTCAATCCCCTAGTTTTTTGAAACTGATTTAATACTCTACTTATTTACATTATAAATAAAGAAATACCTCTCTATTTGAAATCAATAAAAATATCAAAAAAATTAAAATCTTTAAGAATAAGAAATCAAAACTTGTATTTTAGTTCAAATTTTTCTAAACTCGAAACTTTTAAAATTTTTCTTCTTCAGAATGAATAGATTAAAGGGTCTCAAAAATTTATTAAAAATTATTTTATGACTCACTAACATTCAAGGATCAATTACCATCAATTTTGATTTCAAAAAAATATATATTTTATATAACCCTCTATATAGATGCTAGTTTTCAGACTTAAAAAATTTTCAGAATCCGTAATGGCAGACAGTCATAAATTGTGCCCGAATGGCTTCAACAAATTTTGACAAGATAAATTTAATCCAAAATAGTTTATAATTGAGATTAAGTGGCTCCCATGGTCAATCCTAGAAGCGTAAGCTAACATAAAAGAAACCATACATAACCCAAAAATTCTATACAAGATTGGGGTATTACAATTGTATGCAAGCTTATGATCTTAGCCTTGTCTCAGTTTGCATATTAGTACTAAAGAACTCTAATATGATATATATATATACAAAATCTCATGCCCTATTATCTCGATATAAACTGCTAAATCTTGAGTTATTGGCTAATATGATACAACCATATTAATCTATATTTTTCAAATACCTTTTGTACCTCCTTAAATGTGTTTCCAACTAATAAATTTCACAATCAATATCTAAAAGTAGCTGGTAATCTCAAATTTATATTATGGGTTGGCATTTTAATATCTCAATTCTAAAATATCACTAGAGATCCCATAATTTGTTTTGATCTTGTTCAGATTTTTTCCACCTTCCATTTTTGTCGAAGATAAACTAAAATCTCAATTCATCTTGGACTTGAACGTCCCCGACGACAATCAAAAGTTTAAAAAACCTTGACTTTAGGGAACTTATTTCTTTGTTTGCCCCTAGTCCTATGTGAGTTATGTTAGGAAAAACTACAATCAAGAAACAATAATACCAAAATTTGTTTTTCCACTTTATCCAATTAAATGAGATATCACAAAGCAATAATAATCTCTATGATCTACTCATATAATTAATAAGCAAAAATAATCCAGGAGCCCATAAAAAGAAGGCACCAAGATTTTAATATAGAAATTCTTTCTATGTGAAGTTTTTATTATTTAGAATAATGAGATTACTATAGATCTTCTCTAGATCAACTAAAAGCTATATAAATATATCATCAAGATGAAATTTTGACTTCTACAATAAAAACAATTATCACTAATAAGATCAATTTTAATAATAAAAAAATAGAGGATAGATCTCACCACATGCAAATGCTTAAATTAATTAATAGAGAAGATTTTGAAAAATCAAAATTATTCAACTTGTAGATCTCGATGTTAGAAATAATATACTAAAATTTTATTAAAATCAGGATAAAATTAGTCATCCATTCATCCGACAAAGTAGATCCTTTTCTCTAATTTTTTTTTTCTTGTTCCTCTCTTCCTATCTTTTTTTATTTCAACATTGTGGGCCATATATGAGAAGGGACCATACAACAAATTTTCCCCTCTCAACTCATATGGGGGGCTTCTACCAAGTCTACTTTTGCTCTACAAGCAATCAACCTTTTCATAGGCAAGATTTTAGTCATCATATCTGATGCATTATCATCGGTATAAATTTTTTCAAGATAAAGTAACTTCATCTCCAAAGCATCTCGAACCCAGTGATATCTCATATCAATATATTTATATCTTGAATGAAATATTAGATTTTTTGAAAGATGGATGACTCTTTTGACTATCACAATAAAGTATATACTTCTTATGTTCTAGGCCCAACTCTTGTAGAATATTTTTTATCGACAAAAAGTTCTTTGCAAGTTTCTATAACTACAATACACTCAACCTCTATAATAGATAAAGTAATACATTTTTATAACTTAGATTGCCATGACATTGCTCTCCTAAAAAATTCATCAAGTATCTCAATATAGATTTTCTAGAATCTATGTTACCGATAATGTCTACATCTGCATATCCATCCAATACAAGTTTGCCTTTACCAAAGTACAAACAACCTACAAAAGTGCTTTTGAGATATCTGAGGATCTAGTTAACAGCTGTCCAATATTCTTTACTAAAATTAGAGAGAAACTGACTTATAATACTAATTGCATGAGCAATATCTGACCTTATACAAATCATGGCATACGTCAAACTATCAGATGCATAAAGAATCTTCTTCATTTCTTCTTTTTCTTCCTCACATGTAAGACACTACTTGAAACTTAA
Organism: Elaeis guineensis; assembly: GCF_000442705.2. Lineage (NCBI taxonomy): Eukaryota > Viridiplantae > Streptophyta > Magnoliopsida > Arecales > Arecaceae > Elaeis > Elaeis guineensis. Next base: position 16,604,241 of record NC_026003.2, on the reverse strand, counting down.
CTTGAAATGATCTACAAGTAGAGAGCAAACTGGTTTGGACTTGCTCATGTTGAATCTTTTTAGTACCTTTTCGATATATCTCTCTTAAGATAACTAAAATTTTCTACTCTTCCTATTACGAGTCATTCTCATGCCAAACATTTGTTTAGCCGACCCCAAGTTCTTTACAGCAAAGAACTTGCTCAACTCTCTTTTTAAACTTTCAGTCTTTCTAGTATCATGGCCAATAATTAATATATCATCCACACAAAGTAAGGGAATAATGAAGTCTTTATCATAAAATCTCTTTATAAATATACAACGATGAAAAGTGATTTTGCTATATCTATGGTCCATTACGAAGGAATCAAACTTTTTATACTATTGTTGAGCTGCTTGAGTCCATATAAGCTCTTCTTTAATCTGTAAACAAGATTGTCTTTGCCTTTAACTATGAATTTCTTTGGCAGTTCCATATAAATTTTCTTCTCTAAGTCATCATAGAGGAAATGGTTTCTACATCAAGTTGTTCAATCTCTAAATTCATGCTTGCAGCTAAACCAAGAATAACTTGGGTTAAAAACATCTTGACCATAGATGAGAAAAGTTTTTCAAAGTCAACACCATTTTTCTAATCAAATCATTTTATAACCAACCTTGCTTTATACCTTAGTTGTAAGCTCTTCTTTTTAGTCTTCAACCTGAATGCCCATTGATTCTTGAGTGCTTTCCACCAAATCAAATATGCAGTTCTCATGCAAGGATTTTATCTCCTCCTGCATTGCTTCTAACCACTTTCTCTTTTTCTCATGATTCATAGTCTTTGGTAGCATTTTGGTTCTCCTATTAGTGATCATCATATACTCATGAGGAGAATATCTCTAGAAAGGTCGATGCTCTCTAGTAAATCTTCTCAATTGAGGCTCGACTGGTGGTTCTAGAGAGGTTTTCTCAACATGCTTATTAGCGCATCATTATCAAGTATGAACTCATCAACTACATTATTATCATCTTTCTATACATCATCTCTATTATCATCATTCTCCATGGTAGGAAGCATCGGACCCAGATCAACATATTTTCTAGTGACAGACTTTGGCTTGTCAACTTTTTCAAAATCTTCAATTGTCTAATCTTCTAGAAATACAACATCTTTTCTTCTGATAACTTTTTTATCAACTGAATCTCATAATCTGTAATCAAATTCTTCATATGCATAACCTAGGAAGATATGTTATTTAGACTTTTCATCAAGCTTGGATCTCTCATTTTTAGAGATGTGAATAAATACCTTACAACCAAACATGTCCAAGTGATCATATGATACATCTTTCCTAATCTACACTCTTTTTGACACATCACCATTAAGAAGAAATAAAGAAGAAAGGTTGACCAAATCTACTCCAGTTCTCCTTACTTCACCCCAAAAGAAACTATAGTTCTCATTGCTAGCTTCATCCCAAAAGGACTTAGGCAATTTAGCACACGAGCATACATCGTATTTTTTCACAAATAGTATGATCCATTCTCTCAATAACTCCATTAAGTTGATGTATTTTAGAAATAATTTTCTCAAGCCTGATACTATAATTTCTATAATATTTCTCTTATGGACCCCTGTATTCACCATTATTATTTGCTTGTATACACTTTAGCTGCTTTTCTATTTCTCTTTCAACACTAGCATGAAAATGCTTGAATATATTGAGCATCTGATCTTTAGATTTTAAAGTAAAAAGCTATATTTTTTTAGAATGATCATCAATAAAAGTAATAAAATATAAACCACAACTAAGAGTTCCTGCATTCATAGTGCAAACATCAGTTTGAACTAAATCCAAAACATATGATCTTCTCTGTGAAGAAGATTTATCAAATGCAACTCTATATTGTTGACTAGTTAAACAATTAATATATGCCTTTAGAGATGTGCCTTTAATAGGATGTTGCTAGTTAGACAACCTAAGAAGGGTGGTGAATTGGATTTTCAAAGATTTAAGCAATTATTTACTAATTTTTTAAAATAACCTAAGAAGATGCAGTGAATGTGCAGCAAATACAATGAATAGCAGTCAAAATAAATCAGTAAATACTAAACAATAAATAAACTAAGTAAAGATAAGCAAGCCACACAAACATAAGAGATTTTATAGTGATTCGGTATACTCCAAGCACCTACATCCACTTCCCAAGCTTTACTTAAAAATTTTCACTATGATCTGCTGATTATAGTGCATTTGTTTTAGTTGAGATCACTAACAAATCTAGTTAATTTTTTAGGTTCACCAATCATAATTTTTTTTCTAAGCTTACAATCCAATTTTCAAGCTTGGATTACACCTATTCCCCAAGTTTTAACCCCTTAAAACTTGTTATAGCAAATTTCAACAAGAATAAAAATTACAAAGCTCCTCAAAAGAGAAAAGAAAATACTTTGAATGCAGCTTGAAGATCGCTTGAATGCTTGGAACGAGAATGCTCTCTCTTCTCTTGATGATTAGCCTCTCAAAGATTCAAGAACTCTCAGGTTTGGAGGTGAAAAATACTCTTCAAAGTACTAGAGGCTGAAAATAGGCTATTTTCCTTCAATAAGCTATTCTTGGTAGTCAATTAGGCTTCTTCTTCATTAAAATAATTCTTCTTTCTATTTAAAGTAATTTGAATTCAAAAACTAGCCATTTTTAGATGTTGGGGATGGATTCCAGTCATTCAAATTATTCTTGGATGCTTCTCCAATAAATTTTGCACATTCTATTATGGCTATCAAAAATAGTCGAATTGACTTGAACAGTCCATGAGTCGGCTCGAATTCAGTATGAGTCAACTCAAAATATTTTGGAGTCAAGTCGATCTCAGTGTGTAGAAAATAACTTTCTATCGTTTCAATCAAGTCGGCTCGAAATATTTTAGAGTCGGCTTGAAAGCATACTAGCCCTACATGCTATAGCCTATTTGTGCTAAAGTCGACTCGAAATATGCTGGAGTCGGCTCGAACCCTCCATTCAGTCTTTCTCATTCAATTTTCATTCAAACTTGATTTTTTTTATTCTAAAGCTTCCTAAGTATTTCTAAACGACTTCAAAGCATATCACAAGAGTTTGCTTCCTACAAAAATATTCTTAATCAGCTTCAAAAATATTAATCTCCTTTTATGTTTCAATATTATATAATCATCAAAATCATTTCTTGGGTCAACAATCTTTTCTTTTTTGATGATTACAAAATATTGAGTATAAAAGTAAATAAGTAAAAGCTCAAGCTAATATAATATACCACTTTTAATTTTTGCAAATCATAAGAGTATCATAAGATAGAAAATTCAAATATTTGATATTCAAATATGAGATATTGCATAACATTCAAGAAAACAAACATCTCTTTAATAATTTTCTCTCTCATTTTATAAAAATTCAGAATAGATTAATCTCCTCCTTAATGTAATGTTGGAAACTTCTAGTTATACAAGATGCAATACAAGATGCAAAAACAAGATGCAAAAACAAAATGCTCCCTCTCAATTTATTGCTCAAATTTTTTTTGCTCAATACTTCTCTCCTCCTTTTTGTCATCAACAAAAAGAGCCAAACAAGGATACCAATATGAATAATAAAAGTGATACCATAAAATTATATCATTATAAATGCAACAGGGATAATCATAAGTAAGCATGCAAATGATACCAAAAGATTTAAAAAAGATCACATATTCCTAATTCTCCTCTAATTATACAAAATCTATCCTCATTTAAAAGTTTAGTAAAAATATCTGCTAATTGATTATCAATGTAAATAAAATCAAGCACAATATCATTATTTTGCATATGATCTCTAATAAAATGATGTCTTATATCAATATGTTTAGTTTTTGAGTGCTGAATTGAATTTTTAGTTAAATTTATAGTATTTGTATTATCACATCTTATAAAAAATTTATTTTATTCAATACCATAATCCTTAAGTTGTTGCTTAATCTAAAGAATTTGCTTTTTGCTAAATCAAAAAATTAAGTTCAATCCAAGAAATTAGCATGTACTGTTTGTACTTTTTCTATCAATTTTACATCCACCATAATCAGTATTAGAATAATCAATTAAATCAATATAAGAATGCTTAGAATACCATAAGCCTAAATTTTGAGTATCCATCAAATATTTAATAATTCTTTTAACAACAAGTATACGAGACTCTTTAGGATTAGATTAAAATCTAGCACATATACATATACTAAATATTATGTCTGACCTACTTACGGTAAGATAAAATAAAGATCTAATTATACCTCTATAAAGCTTTTGATCTATATTTTTATCATTTTCATCTTTATCAAGTTTGCATGTAGGGCTCATGGGTGTTTCAATTGCTTTCACACTCTCCATCCCAAATTTTTTGAGTATCTCCTTGATGTACTTAGCTTGGTTGATGAATATTTCTTCCTTTGTTTGTTTGATTTGAAGACCGAGGAAGAAATTCAACTCTTCTATCCTGTTCATTTTAAATTCTCTCTGCATTAGCTTAGTAAATTCATGGCAAAGAGTTTCACTAGTAGCTCCGAAAATAATGTCATCCACATACATTTGAACAATTACCAAATCAGTTTTTTTTCTTTTTAAGAATAGAGTAGTATCTACACTACCTTTAATAAAATTATTTTTAAGCAGAAATTTACTAAATCTATCATACCATGCTCTTAATACTTATTTCAAATCATATAAAGTTTTGTTAAGTTTGAAAATATGATTTAGAAAAGCATGATTTTGAAAGCCTGATCGTTATTCTACAAAAATCTCTTCAATAATATTATCATTAAAAAAAGTACTTTTAACATCCATTTGATATAATTTGAAATTCATGTAACAAGCAAATATAAGTAATAATTTTATAGCTTCTAATCTAGCTACAGGAGCATAAGTCTCATAAAAATCAATTTTTTTTATTATATTTTTTTATAACTAATCTAATTTTATTTTTAATGACATTATCATTTTCATCCAATTTATTTCTAAATATCTATTTTATTTCTATTATTGGATGGTCAATTGGCCTACTAATTAAGATCCAAATTTTGTTTCTCTCAAATTGATTCAACTCCTCTTACATAGCAAGTATCCAATTTACATCATTTTGAGCTTCCTCTATGCATTTGAGTTCAATTTGAGAAACAAAAATAGGATGATCATGGATACCTTTAAAAGTAAATCTTGTTCTTACCCCTTGTGAAGGTTCACCAATGAAAGTTCCTTTGGATAATTACGTATGAACTTCCACTCCTTCGATAAGTCATCATGCTCTTTGTTGATATTTTCTTCAAAGTTATTCTCTTGTTCATCATCTTTGACTTCATCTTCATTTTGATTTACATTATCTCCCAAGTTGAGTTTCTTCATCTCTTTTTCTATAATTCCTGCATCATCATCACTAAAATCTTTTTTTTTGAAAATAAATAATTAATTTCATCAAATACAATATGTATAGATTCTTCAACAATCTAAGTGTAGTTGTTGAAGACTCTATAAGCTTTATTAGATAAAGAGTATTCTATAAAAATATCTTCATTTAATTTAACATCAAATTTATCTAAGTTATTTTTACCATTATTTAATATAAAACATCAACAACCAAAAATATAAAAGTAACTAATATTAGGTTTTCTACCTTTTCAAAGCTCATAGGAGGTCTTCGTTAAAATCGATCGAATTAAAATTTGATTTAAAATATAACATGTGGTGTTAATAGCTTTAGCCTAAAAAATACTTTGGGAGACTCCCTTCATATAGTATGGTATGGATCATTTCTTTCAAAGTTTGATTTTTTCTTTTAACAACTCTATGGTATGGATTATTTCTTTCAAAATTTATTTTTTTCTTTTAACAACTCTATTTTGTTGAGGTATTCTTGATGCAAAAAAATTATATTTAACTTTATTTTTATTATAAAAATTTTTAAAACTTTAATTTTTAAATTTGGTATCGTGATCACTTCGAATACAAACAATTATTAAACTCTTTTCATTCAAAATTTTTTGATAAAATCTTGAAAATATAAAAAAATTTCATCTTTATGTGCTAAAAATAGAATCCATATAAATCATAAAAATTATTTATAATCACAAGTCCATATCTTTTTCTACCTAGACTTGCAGTCCTAGTAGGTCCAAATAAGTCTATGTGAATCAATTCTAAGGGTCTAAAGTTGAAACCATATTTTTAGATTTGAAAGATCTCTTAATTTGTTTTCCATATTAACATGCCTCACAAATCTGATCTTTTTCAAAATTTAGTTTTAATAAATCTTTAACTAAATCTTTTACAATCAACTTTGAAATAGTATTCATACTTATATGTCCTAGTCTACGATGCCACAACTAACTAGATCCTTTAATTTTGATATCCATTGCTATAAGGCATTGACCACTCTTCATGGCAATCTTATCAAGATCAATCATGTAGATGTTGTCACCTCTATATCCAATGAATTTTGCACCATCGTCAAAAGGACTAGAAACAATGCATAAAAAAATTCAAAAGTAATTTTAAATCTTTTATCGCATAATTGACTTATGCTAAGCAAATTATGTTTCAATCCATCAACTAATAAAATATTATCAATAGATATAGAGAGAATAATATATATTTTATCAATATCAATAATCTTTTCTTTTCAATCATTGCCAAATGTTACTACTCTTTTTTTCTTTCAAGAGTAATAAACTAATTTTTATCATCCGTCATATGTCTTAAATAGCCACTATCAAGATACCATCTTCTTTTCAATCCATGGACTGCAAAACACTCCTACAAAATAGTCAAATAGCAGATTTAGATACCCAAATTTTTTTGGATCCTTTAGAGTTAGTAACCAAGGTTTCCTTTGGAATTCAAACTTTTCTAACAAGTTTACCATTCAATTTTCTAAAATTATAGGAATAAGCCAACTCTACTATAGCAAAAACATATAACATTTATAGTAATATTTGAAGATGAACTTGTAAAGAAATTTTTTAAAAATTTTTGTTTATTGTTTGGATTAAAACCAAGACCGGCTCTATCAAAAATCACTTTTTTGATTACTTAAAATCATATAAAGTTTTTCAGAACTACAAGTAAACTTTTTAACCAAAGGATTAACATTTTTTTAATTCTTTCTTTAGTGATTCATTTTCTTCTAATAAAGCCTGGTTGTTTTGTAAAATATCTTCTTTTTCTTTTAACAAAGCTTAATTTTTCAGTTTTAAATCTTTGTTTTTCAAACTAACTTTCTTAAATTCATCAAACAACTCATGGAATGCATCTTGAAGTTCATCAAAAGTAAAGTCCAACACATGTTCAAATTATACCTCATTCTCTTATATCATGAGATACAAGTTAGCAAAATTTTGATTTTCATCATCAGTGCTAGAGTCATCACTATTACTCCATGTTACAACCATAGCTTTCTTCTTTGTCTTCTTGGAGTTCTTCTTAAAGTTTTGACAATCGACTTTAAAATGCCCGATTTTCTTACATTCATAGTAAATGGGCTAATTATCTCTTTCTTTGTCCTTGTCCTTGCTCGATTCTCCCTTGGCTATTGATTTCTTCTTGTAGCTTTACCTTTTTCTCTTCAAAATTTTTTTAATTTTTTTAGTAATTAATGTCATATTCTCATCATTAACATCTTCTTCCGATGAGTCATCATCCTCCTTTTCTTCTGTCGTAGATTTGAGGGCAATAATTCTCTTTTTTTTAACTTCATCATCATTGTGTTGCTTCATTGCAAACTCATGAGTCATCAACAATCCAAGTAGCTCTTCTAGGGGCAGGATATTGAGATCTTTTGCTTTTTGAATGGTGGTCACCTTGGCTTCCCATGATCTTAGCAAACACCTAAGAATTTTTCTCACAAGCTCATTGTTAGAATATAATTTTTCAAGACTTTTGAGATCATTTATAATATTTGAAAAATAAGTAAATATATTAGTAATAGATTCATTCGATTCCATTCTAAATAACTCATATTTGTGCATAAACATGTTAATTTTAGATTCTTTAACTTGGCTTGTACCTTCATGCACTACTTCGAGTCTATCCCATATCTCTTTTGCTGAGTCGTAAGTAGAGTGCGGTTAAACTCATTCGCATCTAAAGCATAATACAAGATATTCATTGCCTTGGCATTTAATTGGATCAACCTTTTATCCACTTTATCCCAATTACTCTCTGGCTTGGGAGAAGCAATGCCATTGACAATAATCATAGGTGTGTGAGAGCCATTGATTGTGATGCTTCATAGATCATAATCAAGTATTTGGATAAAGATACACATGCATGCTTTCCAATAGGTATAGTTAGAACTATAAAAAAGAAGTGGCCTACTAGTAGATTGCCTCTCGATAAGTGAAACTTCCAAATGAGTTGTCATTGATCTTTAAATTAAAATTAACTAAAAATCAAGCTTAATACCACTTGTTGTCCAGTTAGACAACCCAAGAGGGGGGGTGAATTGGATTTTCAAAGATTTAAGTGAGTATGTGCTGATTTTTTAAAATAACCTAAGAAGATACAGTGAATAGCTGCAAAAATAAATTAGTAAATACTAAACAATAAGTAAAGCAAGTAAAGATAAGTAACCTACATACATATAAGAGATTTTATAGTAGTTCGATGTACTCTAAGCACCTATATCTACTCCCCAGCTCTACTTGAGAATTTTTACTATAATCTGCTGATTATAGTGCGTTAATTTATTTTAGTTGGAATCACAAATAAATCCAATTGATTTTTCGAACTCACCAACCATAACCTTACAAGCCTTTCTCTAGGCTCACAACCTAATTTTCAAGCTTGGATTACACCTATTCTCCAAGTTTCAATCTCTTAAAACTTGTTACAGCAGATTTCAACAAGAACAAAAATTATAAAGCTCCTCAAAAGAGTAAATAAAATACTTTGAATGCAGCTTGAAGATCGCTTGAATGCTTCGCACGAGAATTCTCTCTCTTCTCTTGATAATTAGCCTCTCAAAGATTCAAGAACTCTCAGGTTAGGAGGTGGAAAACACTCTTCAAGGCATTAGAGGTTAAAAATAGACTATTTTCCTTAAATAAACTATTCTTGTAGTCAATTAGGCTTCTCCTTCATTAAAATAACTCTCCTTTCTATTTAAAGTAATTTGAATTCAAAAACTAGCCATTTCTAAATGTTGGGGATGGATTTCAGTCATTTGAATGAGTTTTGGATGCTTCTCCAACAGATTCTGTACAATCTGTTATGGCTGTCAAAAACAGTCGAGTCGACTCGAATAGTCCATGAGTCGGCTCAGATTCAGCATGAGTCAACTCGAAATATTCTCGATCTCAGTGTGCAAAAAATAACTCTCTGTCCTGTAAATCAAGTCGGCTCAAAATATTTTGGAATCGGCTCAAAAGTATACCAGCCTTGCGTACCACAACCTGCTTGTGTCAGAGTCAACTCGAAACATGCTGGAGTTGACTCGAAGTCCTCCACTCAGCCTTTTTTATTTAATTTCTATCCAAACTTGATTTTTCTTGATTCCAAAGTTTTTCAAGTGTTTCTAAATGATTTCAAAGTATATCATAAGGGTTTACTTCCTACAAAAATATTCTTAACTAAGCTTCAAAGATATTAGTCTCTTTTTATATTTTAATATTATATAATTATTGTGTATAAAATAATCCCAACCGAAGTTCATAAGAGGCCGACCCTCCCAGGATTCTTCTGGCTTCCGACCTTGTGCGGCATCTTTCTGAACTCCTTCGACTGTCCGAGCTTCCATAATACAATCCGGACTCCCCCAGCGGTCGACTTTCCACAGTGTCCTCCAGATTCCTTCAACGGACGAACTTTTATCGTGCCATTCGGACTTCTTCAATAATGAGCTCCTCCATTCATCGATCAGACTGCTCCAAATGCTCTCTGAGCTTCACTATCAGCCGATTTTCTACAGTGATCGACTATTCTCCGAATCTCTTCCAGACCTCTTCCTACCACGATCGACTTTACTTCGAACTTCTTTCGAACTTCATCAATGATCGAGCTTCTCCAGCAGCAGGACTTCTACAGTAACCAGACTCCATCCAAGTTTCTACAGTGGTCGATCGTCTTTCGAATTTCATCCGAGCTCCTATAAGAGTCAGACTCCATTCGAACTTCTACAGCAGGTGGATCCCAGACGAACTTTCACAACGGACGGGCTACACAAGCCGGATCTCTACTCTGAACTTCTATTGCAAGCGGACTTCATCCGAGCTTCTACAATAAGAAGTCTCCACCTGAGCTTCCACGGCAACCAATCTTCATCCGAGCTTCTGCAGTAAGCGGCCTCCTTCCGGACTCCTACAAGAACTGGACTCCGTTCGAACTTCTACAATAGAATTGAGTTCCAGATTCCTTTAGCGGTCAACCTTCCACAGTGTCCTCAAGACTCCTCCAGCGGATGAACTTTCGCAACGTCTTTCGAACTCCACTATCGGTCGACCTTCTGCTGGATTCCTCGTGAAACTAGATCTCTCCAGTGGATAGTCTTCAGACGGGCTTCTACATCAGATAAATTTCAGATGGACTTCTCTAGCAATCGGACTCCTGTCGAACTTCTCCAACAGAAAGTCCCCATCCGAGCTTCTACAGCAGATGACTTCCGCCTGCAGCATCAGTGCCCAAGGCATCCGACAACAGTAGACTCATCAGCAACCTCAGAAACATCCGAGCCTCTCTTAGATTGCTGAGACAGAGAGCCATTCCGCTCCATCAGACGTCCCAGCCGAGCTTCAACCGTCCAGCCCGAACTCTCTGGCAAGTCACGACAATGGATACTACCCCACTCTACCCTCCGTAACAGATTCCATGTGGCTCCACCACTCTCTGGCAAGTCGCGACAACGGACACCACTCCACTCTCCATAACAGATTCCATGTGGCCCCGAACGGCCCATTGACGCCACTACTCTCCATAACAAACTCCACGTGGCCCCGAACGGCCCACTACCAGGTAGTTACAAACGATGCTGTCAATCAGTAATGCTCTCCCGTCTATAAAAGGGACTTCCAGATACGTTTTTCTCTAAGCTCTAAACTTTATCTCGAAACTCTGCTAAAATTCCATTCGAGTGCTCCATTTCTGTTGAGACAGAGTACTGACTTAAGCATCGGAGGGTCTTGTCGGAGCACCCCCAACTCCGGTTTAGACTTCCCTTGCAGGTCCCAGTGACAGTCGCGATCCCCTCGACTCCAGCTTCTCCGACGTCGGCGAAATTCTGCGCCAACATAATTGATGTTAGAGGAAGGGGCTGTGTCTTCGCAGGACCCTTGTTCTTAAAGGAGCACTCAATGAGACTGTCTCCGATCATCTTTTTCGACATCTTCCTCTTCTCCTGTCAGATCCCCACCTGATGTCTCCCCGAAAGGCATCCATCAGGTGATCTACGACCTCCGTGGCCAGATCTCAAGGAGATCCGCAAGCTCCGACCTCATCTTCAGTTTTCCAGGCTCCTCCTCCTTCGATAACGGCAGTTGGCATGGAGCAGTTTAACTTGCTGGTTCAGCAGGTTATGGGCCTCACCGAAGTAGTGCAGGCCATGCAGCAGCAGCCGCAGGCATCTGTGCGGCTGGAAAGAGCATCATCGAAGTTTCAGAATCCGATGATCGGGCGGGCCACTTGGGCCAGTCGCCCTATCTTTTTCGAAAAGGGGAAGCAAAAGGAGGAGAGCCCTCCGTCCGATCATGATTCCACCCCTAGAGGGTCCCTACCTCTGTTCTACCAGAAGACCCTCGAGACTCACAGTCGGAAGGATCTCCTGGATCAAAGGATTCAAGAGATGAACCGACGGATCGAGGACCTTCGCCATGCTCCCCCTGCTTACGGTGAAGATATTTGTACTAACCCTCCTTTTTCTCAAATGATTATGCAGGAACCAATCCCGCCAAACTTCAAGCTCCCCCAATTCGAGAGCTACGACGGGACCTCGGATCCAGTTGACCACCTGGAGGCCTTCCAGACAATGATGCTGCTCCATGGCGTGCCAGACGTCATTCTGTACCGAGCTTTTCCATCCACCTTGAAGGGAGCAGCAAGAAATTGGTACTCAACACTGAAGCCGGGTACTATCTTCTTCTTTGATCAGATGAGCCAGCAGTTCGCTGCTCATTTCGTCAGCAGCTGGCATCTCCGGAGAGGTTCGGAGTCCCTCATCAACATCAAGCAGAAGGAGGGAGAATCCATCCAAACTTACGTCAACCATTTTAACGCCGCCGCATTGGAGGTCCGAAACTTGGACCAATCAGTCGCAATGGCCATCCTGAAGAGCGGTCTTCAAAAGAATGATCTTTTATTTTTTCTAGAAAAGAAGTATCCCAGGGACTTCGCTAATTTGCTGGCTTGGGCCGAAGGATATGCTCGAGCAGAGGAAGCCTTCAAGCTGAAGGATGAGGAGGCCGCGAAGGAGCGGCAGGCGGGTGAAGGAGCGGCAGGCGGGTGACTCCAGCAAGTCCACAGCTGAAAAAGGGCCGAGTGAAGCTTGGCCATGTTCTCGAACTCCTTCCGGACACAAGCGTGTCCGAACTCCTTCCTGAGCTCGTAGGCAGAGGAGCTCGGACCGCAGAGTTCGGTAGAGCTCTCCCCCAGGAAGATTCCACAGCTACGCCCCTCTCAGTGCTCCAAAAGCCCAAGTGCTGATGGAGGTCAGGGAGCAGCTGCCAAGGCCGGAAAGGATGCGCACACACCCCGAGAAGTGCAATCCTAACAAGTTCTGCCTCTATCATCATGACCACGGCCATGACACGGAGGAGTGTATTCAGCTCCGAGATGAGATTGAGGAGCTCATCAGATGAGGTCGGCTCGACAGATTCATTCGATGCCGGCCTAAAGGTAGGGAAGATCAACCGAGGGCCCTACCACAATCGGAGCCGCCAAGGAGGGAGGAACAGCCTGAAGATCAGCCTCCAATCGGGATCATCAACACCATCTCTGGAGGACCTCGATGGGGAGCAGGCCTTCCGCGACTATGGGATTCGAAAAATCTACGAATGTATTACCGATAACTTTGCTTTAAATAAAAGTTTCATATTTGCATATCTTTTTTTTTGGCATGAGCTTGCAACAACAGGGAGTAGCTCCTTTAGACAATCGAAATTACGAGTGTCAGGAACAAGAGGAGGACCTCATCCTGACACAAACAAAGGTCCGATTATTTAGAGATCGGATGGGGGGAGAGGCCCTTGCAACGGTCCTTATGCACCTCCACAGCCATGTTAGGAACATGAGGAGAACCTCATCCTAACATGAGCAAGGTCGAAGATCCGATTATTTAGAGACCAGATGGGGGGAGAGGCCCTTGCAACGGCCCTTATGCGTCCCCACAGCCATGTTAGGAACAGGAGGAGAACCTTGTCCTAATATGAGCAAAGTCGAAAGTCTGATTATTTAGAGACCGGATGGGGGGAGAGGCCCTTGCAACGGCCCTTATGCACCCCCACAGTCATGTTAGGAACAGGAGGAGAACCTTGTCCTAACATAAGCAAGGTCGAAGGCCTGATTATTTAGAGACCGGATGGGGGGAGAGACCCTTGCAACGGCCCTTACGTGCCCCTGCAGCCCTATTAGGAACAGGAGGAAGACCTCATCTTAACATGAACTGAAATTGATTGTGTCGGAAACAGGAGGAGAACCTCGTCCTGACACAAATGAAGATCTGATCGTTTGAGACCGGATGAGGAGAAAAGCCCCTCAGCAGCTCCTCTACACCCCTACAATCCCGTTAGGAGCAGAGAAAAAATCCTCGCCCAAACATAAAGAAAGGGAGAGAAAAAAAAGAAAAAGCGACGAGCTACACCAGAGATAAGAAAAGAAAAATGAACTACAGCCAAGACTCAAGGGACCTCATCTCAACGAGGAAGAAAACCCTTGTCAAAAATTTTTAGTCTCTAAGGGGGAGCCCAACACCAGCAAGAGAAAATAGACTTCCTCAAAGTAACGAGAAGTTCGGGCCCCAAGTTCGAACACTGAAAAGCGTTAAACTCGAATGGCCTCGAAAAGACCTGTGGTCATGAACAAAAAGGGTGAGCCAATACAACGATGACCAGGAACCTTCAAACAACATCAACATCGAACAAGACAAAAGACAAGAGAGGTTTGGTAAACGACAACACAGAGCAATATTATACAAGGTGATGAGAAAATTTTATTTTATTTCATTAGTAAATAATGCATTACAAAAGCCTTTGAAGGCCAACAAAAAAAAAAAGAAACAACCAGAAAAGAAAAGAATACATAGAATAAAAGATAAAAAAGCTCTAAGAAAGCTCGGCTTCTTCAGACTTCAGACTCTCGATTTCAGCTATTGTCAGGGATTGCTTTAAGTTCTCAACTTCTTCTTCAAGCCGAGCTCATCCGTGGGATCGAGAAGTACTCACGATCGAAGATGTACCACAAGCACGGGCTCTGGGCGATCAAGGTGAAGCTCGATGTCGGAAGGGGTGTCAACGGTAATGGCCGCCTGGGCAAGCATGACCGGGTCTGTCTCTTCTACCCTTGCCTTCTTCGCCGACCCAGAAGTTGCAGCACCTTTCTTCTTGTTGGCCTTGAGATCCTTGGCTAATATCCGAGCCGCTTCTGCATCCATATCTGCAATAAAAGAAGATCGGCATAGTTTAGAAACAGAGTGACGACAAAAGGTGGAAGTGAAAGTCGAAGCCCGATGCGGAAAGCTTCTTAGTATAAACAGAAGCAGTCGGGGGGAGGGGCGCTAGCCCAGCCAGTCGGCCCGAGAAGCTCCAGCTCGTACTCTGGAGGAACCCCGTACTGAATCCTAATCAGTGAGAGTTCCTCCGGAGTCAGAGAGCTGGGGATGGTATCTGGTACAAAGATCGGACGAGGTTCATCTACAGAACTAAGATTTTGGGGGGCTGGAACGGACGAACTCCTAGAACTGCTAGAGGAGGAAGTGTTGGAGGACATTTTGAATCAAGTGAAAACCCTAAAAAATCTCGAAAAAATTGGAAAAAATAAGAAATAGGGCGCTCGCAAAAAATCGAACAAGCAGAATGTGAAGGACAAAAAATAGAAGAAGAACAAGAAAGAGAGGAGTACCAGAACTAACCTAAGCTGGTCCGAAAGATGCAGGAAGGCAGTAAGGGTGATGGGGGTCGACCCGAAGAGTGCCTAAAACTGAGAGGGACACGCTGGAGGAAGACGAAGTTCTCGAGGAAAAAGAAGGACACCAACAGAATTCTCAGGCAAAGTGAAACCCCTGAAGGAAGGGAGCAGGTTTAAGTAGGCGATGGGGTCCGACGCAATAATGATTGCAGATCTCCTCTGGCCAATCTACAACCGCCGCATGTCTCACTCATCATGGCAGGCGACTGAAGGTGGCTGACAACTGACAGAATCATTATTGCGCCGTACCTAGAGCAACACTCCAGCGAGAATTTCGAAAAAATCTTTTTGGGTCGCCTCGATTTGAAAAGACTACAGCACCAACGCACCAAACGCCAAAATATCTAAAAACAATCGAGTACGAAAATCGAGGAAGGCAACTTCGGTTGTGAAAATTTTTCTATACTTCCTTCATTCGGAACCCGAACTCGGAAGTAGGGGGACTGGTGTTGGGTATAAAATAATCCAGCCGAAGTTCGTAAGAGGCCGACCCTCCCAGGGCTCTTCCGGCTTCCGACCTTGTGCGGCGTCTTTCGGAACTCCCCCAACTGTCCGAGCTTCCATAATACAATCCGGACTCCCCCAGCGGTCGACCTTCCACAGTGTCCTCAAGACTCCTCCAGCGAACGAACTTTCGCAACGCCTTCCGAACTCCACTATCGGTCGACATTCTGCTGGATTCCTCATGAAATCGGACCTCTCCAGTGGACAGTCTTCAGACAGGCTTCTACATCAGATAAATTTCAGACAAACTTCTCTAGCAATCGGACTCCTGCCAGACTTCTCCAACAGAAAATCTTCGTCCGAGCTTCTACAGTAGATAACTTCCGCCTGCAGCATCAGCGCCCAAAGCATCCGACAACAGTGGACTCATCAGCAACCTCGAAAACATCCGAGCCTCTTTTAGATTGCTGAGACAGAGAGCCATTCTGCTCCATCAGACATCCCAGTCGAGCTTCAGCCGTCCAGTCCGAACTCTCTGGCAAGTCGCGACAACGAACACTACCCCACTCCACCCTCCGTAACAGATTTCACGTGGCTCCACCACTCTCTGGCAAGTCGCGATAATGGATACCACTCCACTCTCCATAACAGATTCCACGTGGCCCCGAACGGCCCACTGACGCCACTACTCTCCATAACAAACTCCGCGTGGCCCCAAACGGCCCACTACCAGGCAGTTACGGACATCACTGTCAATCAGTTACGCTCTTCCGTCTATAAAAGGGACTTCCAGATACGTTTTTCTCTAAGCTCTAAACTCTATCTCGAAACTCTGCTAAAATCTCATTCGAGTGCTCCATTTCTGTTGAGGCAGAGTACTGACTTGAGCGTCAGAGGATCTTGTCGGAGCACCTCCAACTCCGATTTAGACTTTTCTTGCAGGTCCTGACGGCAGCCGCGATCCCCTCGACTCTAGCTTCTCCGACGTCGGCGAAATTCTGCACCAACAATAATCATCAAAATCATTCCTTGGGTCAACATAGGAAGCAGTTTCTTTCTAGCAAGGATGTCAAGTTTCTTCTCACTATATGGCCAAGCCGTTTATACCATAATTTAATAAAGGAATCTTGAGCCTATTTACCTTCGCCTTACATAATTTTACTTGCATCATATAAAGTATGCTTGATTTTTTTTCCTCCTACTACCACTAGAGAACCTTTGGTAAGCTTTTATTTTTCTTTATTAAAGTAGCAATGGTAACCTTCATCATCAAGTATTCTAAAAGAAATCAAATAGAGATAGATATGTAAAATATGTCTCACATTTTTCAACACTAGTGACATCCAATTCTGATTTTTAAGCAAATATCTCCTACACCGACAATCCAAATTACTTCAGTTTTGGTCCTGACACTATCAAAATCAATGCTAGTGTAAAATATGAAGATGTCATGTTGAGAAGTAACATGAAAATTAGGCACTCGAGTCAATAACCCAAGTATAATCATGATATATAAGGTTCACAACATCATCATCACAAATAATGGCAACATCAATATCATATGCAACTACTACTGTATCATTTTCTTCCTTCTTTTCTTCACCTCTCTCTCTTGATTGTTTTCTTTTAAATTTTTTGCACTCCCTTTTGATATATCCTGGCTCACCACAATAAAAATATTTCATCTCTTTTTTATATTTGGACATTTTTTTGACTCATTATGGTTATTAAAATTTTGCGAGTTTCATATTCTACTCCTCTCCCATCTTTCTGTAACCAATACTTCTAATTGTATAGTCATATCTTGTTCTCTTCTTTTGATTTTCTTATCAAGCATACTATCATTTATCATTCCTAATGTTATTATACTATTAGTAGTTATATAAACGATTGAATGATATAACTAAAGTTTCTTAATTGCCAAACAAAGAACTGAGCAACAACAATGTTTGCAACTCATCATCTAGCATCATTTTCATAGTAGCCAACTGATTTACTACATCCTAAAATCTACTCAAATGCTCAATAACTGAATATCCCTCCTTATACTTTATATTCGCAAGCTTTCTGATTATGAATGCCTTATTTAATGTAGTTTTTCACTCATCAAGACTCTCTAATTTCTTTCATAAACTATGGGCATTACTCTCATGGTAATATTATGAAAGATATTATCATCTATCTATTATTTGATCAACCTAATTGTCTTTTTATTTATTTTTTCCCACTCTTACTGAGTTTTCTGACTTGGTTTGGCACTATCCCCTTCAATCAAATCATATAAATTTTGGTAGAATAATAAATCTTCTACTCAGAGCTTCCAAATTGAGTAATTAAAAGACGTAAGTTTAACCATACTTCCATCCACATATTTTTTCATTTAATCAATACAAGAAAATTCAACTAGTAATGACCTGGATCTGACACCACTTCGTTAAAAAAAATTGGAATCAAGAAACAATAATACCAAAATTCTTTTTTCCCTCTTTATGCAATTAAATGAGATATCATTGAGCAATAATAATCTCTACGATCTCCTTAGGCAATTAATAAGCAAAAATAATCAACCAACCCACAAAAAGGAGGTACCACAATTTTAATATGGAAATTATTTTGATGTGAATCTTTCATTATTTAGAATAATGAAATTACTGCATATCTTCTTTAGACAATAAGAGGCTATATAAATATGTCATCAAGATTAAATTTTGGCTTCTACAATAAAAATAATCATCACTAATAAGATAGATTTTAATAATAAATAAAAATAGAGGACAGATCTCATCATGTGTGGATACTTGAAATAATTAATGAAAAAAAATTTTAAAATCAAAACTATTCAACTTGAAGCTCTCAATGTCTAGAATAATATATTAAAATTTTATTAAAATCAAGATAAAATCAGTTATCCGATCATCTGAAGAAGTAACATCATTTTTTCTAATTTTTTTTCTTATTCCTCCCTATGCTATCAGCTTTATTTTCTTGCACTATAGAGGACTCTGTTGTCCTAAAACCCCTTGGGACTGAAATCATGATCCACTTAGGTCTCTTCCTCCCTTCATTTTATTTCAATGTTGTGGGCTTCGTATGAGGAGGGACAACACAACAAGTTACTTTAGCAAGTGCCAATCCCTCTGCGCGCTTTATTGTGATGAAAAGCCCACCATTGATTGGCAATTAAATTGCTGGTCTAGAGGACAAATATTGCTTTAATTGCTGGTCCATATCCCATCTCCCCCCACATTGAAATTTCAATACTATCCTTCTTTCCGCTCTTCCCCACCCATCTTTGCACATGCTAAAAAAAAGCTTAAAGATCTATTCTTTTATGCATAAATATTATAAAAAAATTGATCAATTTTTTTATTGATCAATTTTTTCATATTTTTATATTTTTTAAAATATATAAGTTATTTTCTATGGATAGTATTTATCTATAAAATACAAAAAAAAATCTTATCCACCTAAAAATGACTAAATCATTTTTTCATCAACCAATAAAGTAGGTATTTAATTTTATTCCTAAAATATCCCATCTTTATTTTCAATACCTCCATCATTCAATGCCTAATAACTTAGTCATCTACTTTTTTTCAGATCTAAAAAGTATAAAGGATATCATGAAAAATATGGATAAATTTTAGCAACTTACTTTGAAAAATAGTAATACAAAAAAATAGGGGTAACAAATTTTGAAGTCATTTTTTCAAGTATAAAAGAATATGAGTAGATTATTTTTTTATTTAAATGTTATTTGAAAAATATTTATCTATAAAAATATAAATTATTAGATAAATTTTTTATTCATAAAAAAAATGAGTCTTAAAATAGGCAATAAAGTATTCTGGGCCTTTCAAAAATACTTTGTCCAGCTCAATAGCATCTTAGATCAGAATAGATTGTTGCTCAATGAGATCAACCAAAACAATCATGAGTTGAGAATCCCAACAACCTCAGTCGGGATGCGGGCCTAATCTGAGAGCTCAACAAAAACATCCAGACGTCCTCAAGTTTTATGCCAGCCTCTCTAACTCATTCACCAAGTCTATGGAGTCCTTGGAGGGATATTATCAAAATAGATCTTTCACTTTACTGATATCAATAACATAAACGAAAAATAAAGCATGTCAAGGGGCTTACCCCCTCCATTTCCTTTATTAAAATTAAAAAAGGCCAAGTGGTTGAGCAGTGAATATCACTTCGCTATTATCAAATCTTGAAGATATTGTCCTATTCATATTTAAGGGTATTAGTGTTGCCTAATACTTGTGATCTATCAGAGCATTAGAATAAATAATCTAGCTTGGCAAATAAATAGTGAGAAGCCATCAAGTAGTCGATCCTTGAAAGAAACCATCTTGCATCTCAACCACTCATCATCAACCTGTGGAACATGCTCTACTTGGCGTTGATCATCTCAGCACTGCGATCACTAAGCTTGGCAAAGAGAATGAAGCGGAGAATGAAGGGTTCACGGTAGGTGGTGCCCTAAAGGCAGATCACGAGCTTCTTGTGCTTAACCATGGTGACGATGCAGGTGGCATTGGCGTCATGGTCATGGGAGAGGGTGATGGCAAAGATGAGGGAGATGGAGGTGGGGGTGGCGAGTCAGCTGACGTTGTAGATAACGCAAGAGACGAAGCAGTTGAGAGCGACACTAACGACGATGGTGTCGAGCATAGTGCAGCAGTTGCAGGTGGAAAGGGATTGCCTATTCTTCCATCTTCTTAGGCTCAAGAAAGATCCAGTTCTATTTGGTACTCCTACTTTGTCATGGAGAAGTGATGATGATAGGGTCAGAGTAATCAGTGATTGCAGGCAAGTTACAAACAGAAAAAAATCATAAACGCTATTGTTATTTTCTAGAGGTGGCCGGGGAAAACGGTCAGTTGTAACTGAGTTTATTTCAACTCTAGAAGTTCGAGGCACAAAACTCTTTTGATATCTCTACAAGAGAAAAGAATATTAGACAGAATAGAAAGGAAAATGTTGGAAGGGAAAGCAACATTCCAAGACACCAACATGCCACTAAAGATGCAGCTCCATGACATGTCCTCCACCTCAGAAGCTCTCGACCTGTTCGATGTCTTGGACTGCAGAAGCATCGCTGCTCACATCAAAAAGGTCTAAGATAATTAATATGTTTATTCATCTTCTCATCTATAATCTTCTTCACTTCATGCCTAATGTCCTTCAAATCTTTTGGTTGCCATTCCTCTCAAAAACTTAATTTTGGTTGCAGGAATTTGATATGATATATGGGCTAGCTGGCAATGTGTGATGGGATCAAGCTTCAGCAGCTTCTTTACCCACATGCAAGGGACCTTCATCTACTTCAATTTAGAATCTCTCGAGTTCCTCAACTTTAAGGACTTTGCAGCATGATACATACATGGGTCTCTCTTTCTCTAAAGATGAACAACTGGGTCAAAATGGAAGAATAGCCCCCCAACATGGCTCTTGCCCAGGATGGGGTAGATGAACCCAGGGAAGAGCTTCGCTGCTTTCTTTAGCTGTCATGCCTCCGATCCGAGATTTTGAATCGAGGGTCATGCAACTGCCGCATACTCATAGAAAACTCTTCCCATAAGTATGCAAGGCATCTTATCATACTATCCTAAAATAACAGCGGAATAATTAGTCAACAATTTAAATCTAAAATATAACGACCTAAATTTTTTTCTTTAATATCTCAATAAATTCAATAATGATTCATAGGCCTTACATCAAATTCAATAAGACTTTCAACCGAAAATAAAAGTATAGAGATTCTGTTCTGATCACTCTTCCATTCATATCTTGTATCATCTTAATTCCTCAACATCTGTAAAAACAGTAAAATAAGAGGTAATGAGCTAGACAGCCCAGTAAGCAATGATCACTTTTCAACAGATTTCATCAGGCATTTAAGTAAATAATCATTTATAGAAAATAAGCATATAGAGTTCATCAATTCGAAATTAATTTTCAATTATGCAACATAATTCATGCCAAATTCATTTCTTTTTCGAAAATTCAAGTTTCTTTCCAGATTTTAATTTTTTTTCGTTCTTAAATTTTTTTCATCAATCATGAGCTATGACCACATTTTTCCTGTGGCAGGGTCATAACACCGCGTATCTTCTTGCGGTGAGCTGTGAATCATCTGGCAGCAAAGTCCTTCGAACCGCTGGTCTCTCTGACGGTTTGTCGCTGGTCTCTCTGGCGACGTAAACCCTCAGGACAAATCAATTGCCAACGTATATGCCCCCATTGGCAGGGTCCTTTACATAGTCAGGTTGTCAATTCATAATGTTTCTTATATCTTAATTCTTCATAAATCATATTTCATATTCTAATTTCGATAATAAAATATATAATCATGTAGTATCGAAATCAATCAATATAATGCATCATGGAATCAATGTGTTCAATCATGCTTCATCATAACATTTCAAATAAGATATTTTCATAACAAAATACCATTCATCCAATTCATGCATCGTTTTATAAATCATGTCAGAAAAATATATTATAATTTGCCAATAAATCTAAAAAAGTGAAACATTACTTACCTCGAATGCATTCCAATAAACTCACATAATTCTATAATTTTTTTCCCAAAATTCTGTTCGTAGATCATATTGCGATATCTCATGATCAAACATCCACAATCCTATACAGAATCAATTTCAATAATTAGAAAGAATACGAATACCATATTTCAATTATTTAGATTAGGTCCGATCATCTAATTTCATCTAATCAAAATCTAACTAGGACTTAAACGACCAAAGTTTGACTATCAGATCAAATCGGATAAGAAGTGATAGGATCGAGTTTCTTCATCGATTTCATAAATCAAATGGAGAGAGAAAATCAGAGAAGAAGAATTCATGAGGTACAATTTGAATTGATCAGGTGACACAATCCAACATTACGATTGATCCAATATCTCGATTGATGAAATCAACATGATCAAATCAAGTCATGGCTAGATCGGGATCATGGATAATTAAATTGATAAATATCGGATCTGATCAAGGTAAGTACCAGTACACTGTCCGACAACCATGGATCAAGGTTCTTCATTAGAATCAGATCAGGACTATTAAAAAAAATTTCTTCATTCACTTACCTTTTTAGAGAGAGAATCAATCAAGAGAGAATATTTAGAGAGAGAAAATTTATCTTGAATTCTTCAGACAATATGATTCAACAAATCCGATCGATCAGATCAAATCATGCTGAAATTATCATGTGGATAATTCAATAAAATTATGAGAAATAAAATCTAAAAAATATCTGATCTGATCAAAGTGGATGTCGGTGTACCGTCCGATGATCACAGATCAAAAATCCATCATGAGGATCATTTAAATTCATCATCATTCTTCTCAAAATTTAAAAAATCTTAGGAGAGAGAAATAACTTAAGAGAGAAATAGAGAGAGAAAGTCCAATTCTAGAGAGAGAAAATACTAGTTCAGGATGAAGGGAGAGAGGAAAGAGAGAGAAACTCTCTTTCTTATATTTTATTATTTATATCATTATTTATTAATTAATTTTTTTTTCTTTCTTCTTTTCTTTCTTTTTTTCTTTTTTTTCTTCACGGAAAAGAGAGGAGAGAAAATCCTATTTATTATTATTATTTATTATTATTTTATTTTTCTTCTTTCTTTTTTTTTCTTTTCTTTTTCTTTTCTTTTCCTTCTTCTTTTCTTTTTCTTTTTCTTTTCCTTCTTCTTCTTCTTCTTTTCTTCTTCCCGTGGGTTCCCTTGGGGCCGAAACAGGGGACCGTGAGGTCCCCTCATTGGAGTTCCGACCGACGGTGCAACCGACGTGGGGCGGCCGTTGGCAGGAGGGGGGCGACTTGACGACGAGAGGAGGGCCAAACCGGTGGTCGGCGGTGACCACCGGCATCGAAAAAATTTAAAAAAAAAGGACAAAAACAGAGGTTCTTCCGCAACAAAATCCGGCGACTCTGGTCGCCGGCGAGCGTGCACACCGGCATGGGGAAAGGGAAAGAGGGGAGAGGAGGCTTACCTCCGACGCCGACGAGGCTTTTCCGCGAGCAATTGGACGGACACAGTGACGGGTCTCCGTAAGGATTTTTCGGCGATTGCCGCCGTTTTGCCCCGAGATTTCTCGATGAGAGAGAGAGAGGAGGTTCTCCTCCTTAAATAAGGCCGGAGGGAGCTTGTTTCCGACTCCGATTAGAGCCGGTGAACGGAGGAAGAAGACTCCCTTCGGAAGTTCTTCTCCTCTATTTTCCTTTTTCTTTTCTTTTTTTTTTCGTTTTGGGCTTTGGTGGGCTGGGATTTTTACTCGGATCGGGCCATCACATTCTTCTCCTCTAAAAAAAATTTTGTCCTCGAAATTTTTCTTGCTTGAGTCTTCATAGTTTCTTACTTGAATCTTATCCATAAATATTTCAATATTCTAATTCTTGATATAAAATTATTCTTAAATCATTTCATAAGGAAAAAGTCAATACATCAATATCGATCTGAAACGAACCATTCATTTTCTTATTTATCAAGATCAACATCTCAAAGATTTTCAATATTTCAAGATTTTAAAATTATGATCTCATTTTCTGTAAAATTAATGTTCAATATCTCATGACTCAAATTAAAATCAAATCCATCTCTTGTAGGTAGAAGAAAATCAATGTCTTTATTTTGCATAAGAACTTCATTCATCATCATCATTCATTTTTTTTTATTTATTTCAAAATATTAACCACTCTTAATTTCAACCCATCATAAGATAGAAAAATATACTTCTATGAATCATATGATGACATCCCAATCAATCAAAATTCAAAAATATTTTTTTTTATTCGTACTTTCAAAGGTTGAAGATTTATCATTTCAATCTCATTCTCAAACTTTTGATATTTTAATTCTCGATACAACTTCATCATTAAGTCATTTCATAAGGATCAATATCATCAATATCACTATTTCTAGTCATCGAAATTTTCTTACTCAAACCCTCAAACTCTTAAATATTCTAATTCTTGAAGCAAATTTTATCATTAAGTCATTCAATAATAAAAATCAATAACTCAAAAATTGATCTAAATCAAAACTATATTTTTTTATAATCAAAATCAATGTCTCTATTCTAAATAAGTATATCAATTTGCTTTATCTAAATATTACTACTCTTAATTAATCGATTCATTATCAAATTAAATTATAAATAACTCCAATCTATCTTTTGTAGAACAATCGTCAATATCAAAAGATAACCTCAATCTTTTCCATTCAGTCAAAAAATAATAATGATCAAAAGAGTTCTAACTTCAAATTTCATTATTCCTGGAGATAAATATTTAGTATAATAATCTAAGATCAAAATCATCATTCGATAAACGATTTCAAATTCTTCCTAATAAATAGAGAATTATAAAATTCAATTTTAGGATATTCTAAATCAAAATCAAAAATCAAAGATCCACTCATCCTAGAATTAGGATGCTAAATATTTTTATAGCATAGTAGGTGGAAGTACTACTTTTAAAAATTACATTAGGATATCTAAAATGATTCAAAATTTTAAAATATTATTCTTTTAATATCAATAAATTTTTTGTATCAAACTATATCATATATCATAATTCTTTGACTCAAAGAATCAACATTCCTGACTTACTCAAAGTAATCTAGATTACCATGCTTCCGCTGCGCACTCTGATCTAACAATCAAAATTTCTTAGGTTCACCAAAAAAAAGTTTGATCAAATTATTTTTTTATCTTATCAATAGAAAAGATTTAAAATTTTAAATTTCAATTGAAGTCAAAAATTAACTTTCATTCTCATTCATACTTTTACTGGTGTACAATAATCTTGATTAACCCTTCAGTCCAATATCATATTTAAACCATCATATAGATTTACTATAATCAATGTGAATCAAATTTTAATTCTCATATCAATTCAATTCGATAATTTTCAAATCAAAAATCCTTATAAGTCAAATTAATAAAGAAAAAAAATCTTCGACGCTCCACCAAATTTGGACATAATCAGAATATATAAGAACTTCAAATATTATTTTTTTTTTCAAAAATTTTTATCATCAGGATCTTCAATATCTATCAAATATCCTTTCATAACATTCATACATCCTTCAAAAAAATCAAATCTCCATTTAATAGTAGATTCAATTAGGGACCTCGTTAACAAAAGCAAAGAAACTCCATATCAATTCCTAAATCCAAAATTTTTAAATTATAAATTCACATGATTTCGATAATTTTAAATAAATATAAATCAGATCTTTTATCTTAATCTAAAGATATAATTTTTTCATTAACAACTCAACAATAATATCAAAAAATCTCTTGATCAACTTAGATACGAAATCTTTAAATTGAAATTTCATACGCATCATGTAATCTCGAAGAGACATAATAAGATCTATTATCTAGATCTAAAGATGATGATTAAAGATTCCAGTACGATGAATATTCTACAACCTCATAATCAATTTCATCAATAAGAAATAGGTTTCTTTGCAATATCTCCAAATATGCATTCATCCTAATATGCTACTTTATATATGATCCACATATCAAGTTTACTTTCGATAAATATTCCAATCAAGCATCATAAAAAAAAATTTCTTAGCCCATTCTGGAACAATATTTTATTATCAAATCTTTATCTTGCTAATAATAGTCAACTTCTCAACTAGAAGTAATATCATAGTATTATTCTCACATCGAATTTGAACTTACGATTCACTTGAATAACCAATGATCAAATTAATAACCACAATGCACAATAAAATTTTATGTCAATCCTTTGTGATTACTTTCGATCAAGATCTAACTAATCATATTATGATCTATAGATTATCCATCATATTTCAAACTCCATATGTTATAATCTCTTGCTATCCTTTTATACATAATCTCAATGTTTAATCAAAATTTTTAAATATTTCTCCACTACAATCATCAAAGATCTACACTATAATGTTCCTAGTTCTATCCACTTATACCAATTCTATATCTGATTCTATGTTTCATAATTCATCCACTTATGCTCTGATACCATATTAATTATCACACCCCGACCCGAGATTTTGAATCGAGGGTCGTGGCAACCGCCGCATACTCATAGAAAACTCTTTCCATAAGCATGCAAGGCATCTTATCATACTATCCTAAAACAACAGCGGAATAATTAGTCAACAATTTAAATCTAAAATATAACGACCTAAATTTTTTTCTTTAATATCTCAATAAATTCAACAATGATTCATAGGCCTTACATCAAATTCAATAAGACTTTCAACCGAAAATAAAAGTATAGAATTCTACTTCTAATCACTCTTCCATTCATATCTTGTATCATCTTAATTTTCAACATCTGTAAAAACAGTAAAATAAGAGGTAATGAGCTAGACAGCCCAGTAAGCAATGATCACTTTTCAACAAATTTCATCAGGCATTTAAGTAAATAATCATTATAGAAAATAAGCATACAGAGTTCATCAATTCGAAATCAATTTTCAATTATGCAATATAATTCATGCCAAATTTATTTTTTTTCAAAAATTCAAGTTTCTTTCCAGATTTTAATTTTTTTTCGTTCTTAAATTCTTTTCGTCAACTATGAGCTATGACCATATTTTTTCCTGTGGCAGGGTCATAACACCGCGTATCTTCTTGCGGTGAGCTGCGAATCATCTGGCAGCAAAGTCCTTCGGAACCGCTGGTCTCTCTGGCGGTTTATCGCTGATCTCTCTGGTGACGTAAACCCTCAGGATAAATCAATTGCCAACGTATATGCCCCATTGGCAGGGTCCTTTACATAGTCAGGTTGTCAATTCATAATGTTTCTTATATCTTAATTCTTCATAAATCATATTTCATATTCTAATTTGATAATAAAATATATAATCATGTAGTATCGAAATCAATCAATATAATGCATCATGGAATCAATGTATTCAATCATGCTTCATCATAACATTTCAAATAAGATATTTTCATAACAAAATACCATTCATCCAATTCACGCATCGTTTCACAAATCATGTCAGAAAAATATATTATAATTTACCGATAAATCTAAAAAAGTAAAACATTACTTACCTCAAACGCATTCTAATAAATCCACATAATTTTATAAATTTTCTTCCAAAATTCTGTTCGTAGATCATATTGCGATATCTCATGATCAAACATCCACAATCCTATACAGAATCAATTTCAATAATTAGAAAGAATATGAATATCATATTTCAACGGTTTAGATTAGGTCCGATCATCTAATTTCATCTAATCAAAATCTAATTAGAACTTAAACGATCCAAAGTTTGACTATCAGATCAAATGGATAAGAAGTGATAGGATCAAGGTTTCTTCATCGATTTCATAAAATCAAGTGGAGAGAGAAAATCAGAGGAGAGAGAATTCATGAGGTACAATTTGAATTGATCATGTGACACAATCCAACATTACGATTGATCCAATATCTCGATTGGTGAAATCAACATGATCCAATCAAGTCATGGCTAGATTGGGATCATGGATAATTAAATTGATAAATATCGGATCTAATCAAGGTAAGTACCAGTACACTGTCCGACAACCATGGATCAGAGTTCTTCATTAGAATCAGATCAGGACTATTAAAAGAAATTTCTTCATTCACTAACCTTTTTAGAGAGAGAATCAATCAAGAGAGAGAATATTTTAGAGAGAGAAAATTTTAGAGAGAAAAAATTTTAAGAGAGAAAATTCATCTTGAATTCTTCAGACAATATGATTCAACAAATCTGATCGATCAGATCAAATCATGCTGAAATTATCATATGGATAATTCAATAAAATCTAAAAAAATACCTAATCTGATCAAAGTGGATGTCGGTGTACCGTCCGACGATCACAGATCAAAAATCCATCACGAAGATCATTTAAATTCATCATCATTCTTTTCAAAATTCTAGAAAATCTTAAGAGAGAGAAATAACTTAGAGAGAGAAAGTAGAGAGAGAAAGTTTAATTCTAGAGAGAGAAAATACTAGTTCAGGATGAAGGGAGAGAGGAAAGAGAGAGAAACTCTCTTTCTCATATTTTATTATTTATATCATTATTTATTAATTAATTTTATTTTTTTCTTTCTTCTTTTCTTTCTTTTTTTCTTTTTTTTCTTCACGGAAGAGAGAGGAGAGAAAATCCTATTTATTATTATTATATTATTATTATTTTATTTTTTTTTTTTTTTTTTCTTTTTTTTTCTTTTCTTTTCCTTCTTCTTCTTCTTTTCTTTTTCTTTTTCTTTTCCTTCTTCTTCTTCTTCTTTTCTTCTTCCCGTGGGTTCCCTTGGGGCCGAAACAGGGGACCGTAAGGTCCCTCGTTGGAGTTCCGACCGACGGTGTAGCCGGCGTGGGACGCCGTCGGCAGGAGGGGGGCGACTCGACGACGAGAGGAGGGCCAAACCGGTGGTCGGCGATGACCACCAGCGTCGGAAAAATCGAAGAAAAATGGGCAAAAACAGAGGTTCTTCCGCAATAAAATCCGGCAACTCCATCGCCGGCAACGTGCACACCGGCACAGGAAGGAAAGGGGAGAAGAGAGGAAGGGAGGAGGCTTACCTCCGACGCCGGCGAGGCTTTTCCTGCGAGCAATTGGACGGACACAGTGACGGTCTCCGTGAGAATTTTTCACGATTGCCATCGTTTTGCCCCGAGATTTCTCTATGAGAGGGAGAGAGGAGGGTTCTCCTCCTTAAATAGGGCCGGAGGGAGCTTGTTTCCGACTCCGATTAGGAGCCGGTGAATGGAGGAAGAAGACTCCCTTCGGGAGTTCTTCTCCTCTGTTTCTCTTTTTTTTTTTTTTTTTGTTTTAGGCTTTGATGGGCTGGGATTTTTACTTCGGGAGTTCTTCTCCTCTGTTTTTTTTTTCTTTTTCTTTTTTTTTTTTTTTTGGGCTTTAGTGGGCTGGAATTTTTACTCGGGCCGGGCCATCGCATTAGCACTCACCAAGGACTTGTACTCCAATTCTAGAGAGCCCTCTCCTCCGCCTTGACAACTTGCTATCTAGCTGCCTGCAATTCCCTCTTGGCCTCGCAGCCTAGAATTTGGCTGCCTCAACTCTGCCCTCCGTAGCCCTCAGCTTGGACTCCAACCTCCTTCTGATTGGCCATGTGTAGTACTATCTCGAGCTCCATTGCCCGACACCTGGGGACCAAGAAGCCTTGATCCACCAGAGCCATAATGTCAGCACCCTGCAAATGAAGAAAGGTTAGCACCAAAGTTGAACCCCTGAAATTAAATCGGAGGAGCATTGCTCTCAAATTACCTAAGCCACCCATGAACTTGATAGTCTTGCAACAACAGCATCTGCCGGCAGACCAACAGTAAACATGTCAAGCACAGCAAGTTGAGGGGAAGGAAATTGATTTATCTTCTCCCAAACTACATTCCCATTCGAGAAGCCTCAGCCAGATCCATGAAGATACTGCTCTCAGAAGACAAATTAACGCCACCAAGAATTTGAGATTCACAAGTATGGTAGAGATGACGGGAGACATGCACACCGTAAATAGAGCCTTGAAGGGCTCAAATCAGCCCACTTGATCAACTTCGGCGGCCTATTAGCATGATGCATGTCGCTCTAACATCATTTAAACGGTCAACGGTGCCTTCAAAAATTAAAGCAAAGTAATTTATTCTTCAAAATTGTCATGTCCCTAATCCAACATTATGAGCTTAGGGATCATGATAACAGCCGTATACTCATGGATAATTCTCTCCATGTATATGCAAGGCATTCCAAACATAATATCAATATATCATAATGAAATTAATAATAAATTAAGTTTAAAATTTAACTAACTAAAATCAACTTTAATCTCTCACAAATTTTCAATGATATTTAAAAGATCTTACATCAATTGAAATTTCAATAATAATTCTGTAAAATACAATAATAAATCTATGTCTAAATTTGGTTGATACTATCGACTCTTACCTTTAAACTTACTTCCAAAGCAGTAACCCCCATAATTAATAATCTAAATCTAAAAAAAAAAAGAGATACTGAGGTCGATAGCACAATAAGCAATGAATATATTAATTAGATAGTTCAGATATTATCATAAAATATGATATTCAAAAACAAATGATATAAATAAACATAAAAATATATTCCATGCTAATTCATACGAATCAAATTCTTTTAAACATTTATATATATAAACAATCATCAATCTAATTCAAACTAAATCACATATAACTCAACAACCTTTGACTATGACCACACTCATACTCTATAGCAGGGTCAGAGCTCAATAATAATCAGAATACTCATGCATAACCTTCATTCGTAGGATCTATTGAACCAATGTATTACCCCTATTGGTAGGATCCACTGAATACCAATGCATAATCCCATTGATAAGATCTACTGAACACCAATACATAACCCCCATTGACAGGATCCACAGAATATCGTTAGGGTGAGAGCTCAAATCCAATGTATATGAAAATACTTTTATAAGGAAACATATATGTCATAATTCTGATCAACATATGCATATCCCATAACAAGTAAATAAATCATAATTTTTTAAAAATCTCAAATTGGCAAATTACTTTTCATTTAAATACAATATCACAAATCACACATAAATCAAAACTAATTTTTACTTTCAAAATAAAATTATTTAAATAAAATACCTTGAAAAGATGGTTCATTACTTATCTTTACAAAAATAATGAATGAATCTATTCGATCAATCTTGAGAGGATCCTTCAGAATCTATTATTCAGAATATTTTTTTTATCAAAATTTAACTATAAATATTTAAGAATAAAAATCTTAAATTTCTGACATCCTTATAGGGCTAGCAAAGTGATAGCACCCAACATCCTGATCAACCCAATCAAGATGATTTTATCTGATCATGATTAGACTAGGATATAGATGTTTCAATAGAGATCGAAGGTGATCAAATTACTAATATCTGATAAAAACCGATGGAGGTCAATATGCTATTTGACAGGGATCATTTCGATCAAGTAACTTCATCTAATCAAAGTCAGCTAAGATACAAGAACCTGATAAAGATAAATAAAAACTAGAGCTTGTAATGCTTGATAAAGACTCAAATAGTATGAAATTGCTGCCTAACCAATAGGATAGTTCAAAGTTCCTCTGTAGATATCAAATCAAATTTGAAGCAATAAGACTTAGGACCTTTCACTGGATTATAGAGAAGAAGAGAAAGAAACTAAGAGGATAGAATAGAGCTAATTAGGCAGCGATGTCAATGGTCCGTGTCAGTCTGATCAAAGCAATTTCATCAATAAAGATGGCTTAATAAAAAATCGAGGAGGACTGAAATCTACTGCACTACAAGAAAACAGTGATTTTGCAACTGATTTATTAATAGAGAAGAAGAGAAAGAAACTAAGAGGATAGAATAGAGCTAATTAGGTAGCGATGTCAATGGTCCGTGTCAGCTTGATCAAAGCAATTTCATCTTTAAAGATGGCTTAATAAAAAATCGAGGAGGACTGAAATCTACTGCACTACAAGAAAACAGTGATTTTGCAACTGATTTATTAATAAAAAAATATTTTAATAAATTTAGCAATTGATTTTATGATCAATTTTTTAGTGATCGATTTTCAAATCAATTTTAAAAAATAAATTATTATAAAAGTTAATTTTTTTATTTTTCGATCACTAAATTGATCGTAAAATTTTGTGACTAATTTAAATCGATCGCAAAGTTTTGCAACCAGAATTTTTGCAATCGATTAAAATCGATCACAAAATAAATTAGTAATTGATTTTTATTATTTTACAATCGATTTTTTGGTCACTAAATCTCTATTTTCTTATAGTGCTAGCATTCGATGATGGCCGAGCAGGGATCAACACATTGCATAGCAACTAGATGGTTTCAAAACTGATTACTAGAATCGATCAAAGATGCAGGGGAGATACCCCCTAGGTCCACCCAACTTCAAACACAGAAAGAGAGTAGAGAGAGGAAGAGGCTAGAGAGAGAAAGGAAGTAAGGACAAAGAGAAGAGAGAGAACTCTCTATTTTTTTCTTTCTTCTTTTCTTTCTTTTTCTTTCCTTTGGTTTCCCTTAGCAAAGGAACTTGCCCACTCTCAGAATAGAGGAAGGAAAGAAGAGGTGTGGGGATGGCCTAGTTAGTCATGAGGGGGCTTTACTGCTGGAAGACTAGTGGTGAAGAATGGCTGACCCAGCAAGGCGGTGAATTGGAAGCCAAACAATGTCCTAAAAGCATGAAAAATATAGGCGACATGGTCCTTGGATTCCACCAAAATGCAAAGGAAGAAGCTGGTCTGGGGTCATGCTTGTGGCCAGCAATGATGATGGCCATGATGGTGTTGTCGATGATCCTGCATCCGACGATTTAGTAGGGTCCTCGAGTTAAAAAAAATAACTAAGAAATCTAAAAAGTAGGGGATAAGAAAAAAGAGCAGCCTCTTTTCATGATGAAATCTGGCATATTATCGGCACAATCCCAAACGATGGTGGCCTCATAAGGGAGGGAAAGGTCAGAAAAATCAAGCGGATGAGGAAGAACAGATCATCACCTCATTGCCGACAAGAGTGGCTGAGGTGATTGAGCAATGGTGGAGTGCATCCGAGATGAAGAAAACATCGATGATTTTCGATTTGGGGTTGAGATCTAAGATGGTCAGCTTCAAAGAAGACATCAAACGCTTTAAATGGAGGCCAAAGAGGGGGATTAAGCCAAAAATCTGACTCCAATTCGAAGTTCGATTCTCCATCGAAGAAGGAAAGAACTCCTTTGAGAGTTCCGAGGGCTTTCAGCATGAAAAGAGCATGTGGTAGCTCATATATATATATATATATATATATAATTTTGGGTCTGCTTTAAATTCATGCACCATCCTTTTAGGTGTAAGGAATTACTCTAAGCTTCTTGGCTAGTCAAACAGACCAGGTCCAGTATATTTGATTTGGGTATTACATTTCTATTCTTAAAAAAAATTTATCCTGAAATTTTTACCTGTACTTTCAAAAAGCTAGGATGCATGATTCTAATTGCATCCTAGAACTTTTTGATATTCTAATTCTTAATATAATTTCATCATTAAATCATCTCATAAGAAAAGATCAATACCATAAGAGTTGATTCGAATCAAAATCATTATTTCTGGCAATTGAAATCAATATCTTAATTCCAAATAAGAATATCAGATATCTTGCCAAAAATAGCAACTACTTATGATTTAATCAATCAATCACAAGATTATAAACAAAATCTAATATGCTATTAACAGATAAACATTTGTATATATGACTAATAATCATTCCTTCTAACATATAAAGGAGTACAAACATCAAATCTAGGAGAAAGGGAATCCATCGATATATATTCCAAATATGAGATCAAAAATTGATGGTCCACTAATCATAAACTTAAGATGCAAAAATTTTTCTTGGCACAATATATAGAGGATCTTCTAGTGAAAACCATATAGGGACATCTAATATAATCTAGAATCAAAATATTGTTCTTTCCATTATCAATGAAATCCTCTACAAGAAAAGTCAAATTAAATCATCTATTTTAAACTTTCTAATTCAAAGAGTCAACACTACTAATCATCTTAAAATAGTTGTGATCACCATATTTCTACTGTGTATTGTGATTTAAGCCATCAAAATTTCTTTAGATGCACTAAATGGCTTTTGATCAAAATATACTATTGTGTATTGAAAAGATTCAAAATTTAAACTCTAAGTAATTTCAAGATAAACTTCTAACTCTTGTCCCCAATATGCATCAAACAGATCCAATTGCAAATTAACCCTTGAGTCCATAAATACATTCAAAACTATCATACATGTTCACTATTAGTCAATATGAATTAAATCTTATTTCTCTTGTCAATTCAATTAGACAATTTGAAAATAAAATTTGATAAGTAAAGTCAATAAGAAAATCTTTCTGATGCTCCATCAAGTTAAGACTTAAATCAAAATATATAAGTAAAACTGAGTCAATCATCTTTTCTAGAGTTTCTTCATTGAGACTTTTAATATCTATCAAATACTTTCCATAGTAATTATACAAACCTTTCAAAATCAAAATCTCCATGCCATTTTAGATTTTAATATCAACCTCAATAATAATGGCAAAGAAACTCTAGGTCAATTCCTAAATCCAAAATTTTGAATTACAAATTTACATGTATCCCAAAATATTGAATAGATATAAATAAGATCTTTATCTTGATCGAAAGATAGCAATCAAAGATTTTATCAAAATGAATATTCTGTAAACTAAAATAAAATTTATTTTTAAACAAAATAGAAACCGACTTAGCTGCAATATTCGCAACTATATTTTTTTTTATACAAGTTAGTTTTATATATGATCCACATACCAAATTCAACTTTCAAAAATATTCTAATCATATATCATAAAAGATTTTTCTTAGTCCAAACTTCAAATGACTTTAATGAATAAACCATTATCTTTCCACTAAATAATTAACTTCAAAACTAGGAGCAATATCATAGTATTACTCCTAACAAATCTAAGCTTACAATTCACTTAGATAAATAATGATCAAATTAATAATTATAATGTATAATAAAATTTTATGATCAATCCTCTTCTCATTACTTTAAATCAAAATCTAACTAATCATAACATGATCTCTAGATTGCCCATCATATATCAAACCCTATAAATCATTATTCCTAAGTGATTATTTCATACATAACCCCAAAGCTTAGTCAAAAATTATGAAGATAACTTATATTGCAATCATCATAGGTCTGTATCCCAATATCCCTAGTATATATCCATCTACACTTATCCTATATCTGATTCTATATATCAAAATTTACTCACTTATGCTCTCATACCGAATTAACTGTCATGCCCTCGATCCCAAATCCTGAGCCTAGGGGTCATGACAATCGCCATATATTCATAAAAAATTCTCTTCAGAAATATGCAAGACATTCTAAATATGATATCAATACATCACAATAGAATTAATAATAAATTAAGTTTAAAATTTAACTAACTGAAATCAACTTTAATCACTCATAAAATTTCAATAATATTCAAAAGATCTTACATCAATTAAACTTCCAACACCCACGTCCATAATAAATTTATGTCTAAACTTAGTTAATACTGTTGACTCTTGCCTTTAAACTTACTTCCAAAGCAATACCCACATCCATAATTAAGAATCTAAATCTAAAAAAAAAGAGATAATGGGCTCAATAACTCAATAAATAATAAATATCTCAACTAGATTTTCATATATTATCATAAAATATGACATTCAAAAATAAATGTTAGAAATAAATATGAGAATATATTCCACATTAATTTATATAAATCAAATTCTTTTAAATATTCAAACAAAAATATAATTATAAATCTAATTAGAAATAAATCACATGTAACTCAACAGCCTTTGACTATAATCATACTATACCCTATGGCAGGACCAGACTAAATAATAATCAGAGAGTTAATGCATGACCCCCATTAGTAGGATCTATTGAAGCAATGCATAACCTCCATTGGTAGGGTTTACTAAAATCAATGCATAACCCATGTTGGCAAGATCCATTGAATACCAATGCATAACCCCTGTTGGCATGGTCTATTAGACACTAATGCATAACCCCCATTAACAAAGTCCACTGAGTATAGTTAGGCTGAGAGGTCAAATCTGATGTATATAAAAATATCTATTTACAAGATAACATATATATTATAATTTTAATTAATATTTGTATATTCTATAACAAATAAATAAATCATAATTTTTTAAAAATCTCAAATTGACAAATCAATTTTCATTCAAATACAATATCATGAATCACATATAAATCAAAGACTAATTACACATAAATCAAAGACTAATTATTTACTTCTAAAATAAAATTATTTAAATAAAATATCTCAAAAAGATAGTTCATTACTTATCTTTACAGAAATAATAAATGAACAGATTTAATCGATCTTGAAAGGATCCTTCAGACCCTATTATTCAAAATATATTTTTTTACCAAAATTTAACTATGAATATTTAAGAATAAAAATCCTAAATTCTTGACACTCTCACAAGGTTGGCAAAGCAGTAACACCCCCCGATCAACCCAACCAAGATGATTTTATCTCATCATGATTAGATTAGAATATAGATGGTTCAACAAAAATCAAGGGTGATCAAATAATATCTGATAAGAGCTAAGGTGGAGGTCAATATGCCATTTGATAGGGATCATTTTAACCAAGTAACTTCATATAATCAAAGTCAGCTAAGATATAAAAACTTAACAGAAATAAATAAAGACCAAATCTTGCAATGCTTGATAAAAACTTGGATGGTATAAATATGCTGCCTCACCAATAGGATGGTTCAAAGTCCCTCCACATGTATCAAATCAGATTCAAAGCAACAAAGCTCAAAATCTTTCACTAGATTCATAGATCAAGTAGATAGAGAATAATAGAGAAGAAGAGATAAAAAGTAAGATGATAGAATAGAACTGACTAGGCAACAATATCAACAATCCAAGTCAATCCGATCAAAGTAATTTCATCAGTGGAGATGGCTCAATAGAAAATCAAGGATGACAAAAATCTACTGGTGTTCAATTAGGGCTGGGTAGGGATTAACACATTGCGTAGTAACTAAATGATTTCAAAATCGATTACTAGATATCGAAGTTGTAGGGGAGATATCCTCTGGATCCCCCCCAACTTCATATAGATAAAGAGAGTAGAGAGGGGAAGAGGCTAGAGAGAGAAAGAAAGTAGGGACAAATAGGAGAGGAGAAACTCTCTCTATTTTTTTTTCTTTCTTCTTTCTTTTTCTTTTTCTTTTCTTTCTTTCTTTTTCTTTCTTTTGGTTTCCCTTAGCAAAATAGAGGAACTTGCCCCACTCTTTGAATAGAGGAAGGAAAGATGAGGTGCGGTGATAACTTACCAAGTCATGGTGGGGCTTCACTGTCGGAAGACTAGAAGCGAAAAATAGTGCAGCAAGGCAGTGAATTGGCGACCGAACAATTTTCTAAAAGCATGAAAAATAGGGCACCATGATCCTTAGATTCCCACCAAAACTCTGAGGAAAAAGAGGGTTTGAGGTCATAGCTATGGCCGACAATGGTGCTGGCCATGGTGGTGCCACTGGTGATCCTACATTTAGCAGTTCAATAGGTCATTAGGTTAAAAAAAAAATAGCCAAGAAACCTAAAAAAATAAGGGATAAAAAAATAGAGCAGGCTTTTTTCATGATGAAATTTGGCATATCACTGGTGTAATCCAAACTAGTGGTGGCCTCATAGGGGAGGAAAGATCGAGAAAATCAAGTGGATGAGGGAGAAGATATCATCATCTCATTGCTAGCAAGAGTGATAGTGACGATCGAGTAGTGGCAGAGTGCATCCAAGATGAAGAAAACACCAGCAATTTTCGACTTAAGACTGAGATCTGAGGTGATCAGCTTCAAAGGAAAGATTGAAGACTTTAAAAAGAGGTCAAAGAGAAATATTAAACCAAAAATCCATCTCCAATTCAAAGTTAGAGTCTCCATCAGAGAATGAAAGAACTGATTTGGGAGTTCTAATTTCTCTTAATCGACACTTCCAACATGTGTTGGCTTTTGTATATTTTTTAAAATTTTTGGGCCTGCTTTAAAATCCATGCACCATCCTTTTTGGCAATAGCTATTCTAAGCTTTTGGGTTGGTCAAACAAACCAAGCTTGATTTATTTGATTTGGGGTATTACAAAAACATCCCCACTAAAAATTTAATGTCCCCTTAAAGGCAACATAGAGTCTAATGATGTAGTTACTTTCTTGTTGCAGAGTATTATAGGGATTTTCTTCAGATGGATGTGGGGGCTGCTCTAGGGCCGCTCAGGGATATTTTATTTTCTAATCTTTCTGGATGTGTTCACACTAGACTTCTATGAATACTCTACTTTATTAAGAAAAAGATGCAGTTACTTTCGATGCCCAACCTAAGGAAGACAACTTGAACTCAAAAGTAGGAGGGCAAATGTTATGGTGACAAATGACCAAGGTGACGTAGCGCGATTAGGTACATCCAGATCATAATCTGCATGGCAACCCCAGACCTAATCTGAGACTCCCTAAGGTATTCTAGTCGAGATTCTCTAGCCAATCTAAAAGTTAAAACGAGTAAATTAGAAGTAGCTAACCTCTAGAGCTAAAGTCTCTCAGCTCTGCCTAGCAACTAATTGGCTCAACAATCAGCCTAAGCCGAGCACAACCTTCTTGCAACAAAAGATGCTCAACTCCTTCAACCAGATGCGCATGAGGTCCTAGTGAAACTATCATATGCCAAGCGATTATAATACATCCCTAAGTTGTTATACTATGTCAGCAGGTTGTTACAGCATAATCCCAAGTTTGTTAGGATCCAGTGACAAATCAACTCAAAGACCCTCCATGAGAGGTAATCTCTCAAGGATTGAAGTATCCCTAATACCGCATTAGTAGACTATTCTTTTTCTTCTTCCCACCAAAAGATCCTTTCCAACTTTAGCAATAAAGGGCCAATTAGAGCCAATCCGACAAGATCTCTAGCATTATTTGTTTTGTAGATCTATGAAAGCGGCCCCACATCACCAATCTAGGATCGACAGCAACAATCCGCATGCTACATTAAGAGAAATTCTTTGTGCCCCACGGACGGTGTAGAAAATCTGATGTGGAGGGCATCGCTTCATGTGATTGGTCCACGTAGCCATCAGTTTCCAATGCGCAATTAATGCTTGCAGTTCTGCTTTTTTATTTAAATATTTTGAATGACGAAAATACTCCTACTTTTTGAAAAAAATCATGACTTTTTGTGGCATATTATGATTTTCTGTACGCAGGATATCACAATATGACC
This sequence comes from Elaeis guineensis, assembly GCF_000442705.2. NCBI lineage: Eukaryota > Viridiplantae > Streptophyta > Magnoliopsida > Arecales > Arecaceae > Elaeis > Elaeis guineensis. Next base: position 16,564,752 of record NC_026003.2, on the reverse strand, counting down.
CAGAAAATTATGATATCCTGCATCAAATTATGACTTTCTACATGCACGATATCATATAGCCCAAAATATCATAATATGCCATAGGATGTCATAATATAGAAGAGATTTTTTATCCAACCACTTTCTAATGCACATTTAATTTCTGTAATTTATTTTTTTATTTAAAAATTTTGAATGATGATAATGTCCCTGCTTTTTGAAAAAAATTATGACATCCTGTGATATATTATGATATTCTGCGTCAAAATTATGACTTTTTACATACAGGATGTCATAATATGGACGTAAGATATCATAATTTTTTTTAAAGGATAGAATATTTTTATCATTCAAAATTTTTAAATGAAAAAATAAAACTACAGACATTAAATATGCGTTTAGAAGCGATAGCTACGTAGACCAATCACATAAAGTGATGCATTCCATGTCGAATTTTCTACACTATCCATGATGTACAAAAAATTTCCTACTATATTAATTGAACCCGCACATTGCGTTAGCAGGGTCGCAAAGGCATCAATGCAGGCCAGCATGCGGACAATCCAATATGCCTAACCAGGGCGGTGACACCCCGCAGGGTACAAAGTTTCTGTACTTATTTCTTGCACATTGGCATGATCTATTACAACTGTAATGTAGTTAAGGAAAAAACTATGTTTGCATGAACCCTTGTATCATGTGCACTGACATGCATGCAACCATATTATGCAATTAATACTTTTATTTTTCTTTCCTTTTTCTTTTTTATCTTTTTTGTTTTGCTTTCTTTCTTAATTTTCTCTTGTTTCTCTCTGTTTGTTTTTCCCTTTTGTTTTGCAATTAACATATATTAGTATACAAAAAGTGCTAGGATAGGTTCCTGAATCATGAAGATCATCAAATCAAAGAAATTTAATGGTGATCTGCTAGGACCTTGCAATTACAATTTTTCTTTTTCCCTAAGTTTCATCAGTTGAGCTTGTTCTAATGCGTTTAAGTAAACTAATTATTAATCCATTTGTTTGACTATAAAAGCATGCCCAATAAACCATATCCAGGTTCTTACCCAAAAAAAAAAAAAAAAAAAAAAAAAAAGAAACATATCAAAGGTTTGAAACTTGAATATCACTATCCCTTAGATTTCGGCCCAACTAAGGGTGAGAATTCTCCCTAGGTGGAAATATGCTCAAGTCTTAGACCAGTCAAGGTACTTATAATTTTAAGAGGTAAGTATAGATTCTAAGAGGTAGCAAATATTCAATGGTATGACATCGTGCTTTAGTTGATCTATACCTCAGAAATATTTGAATTAGCTGAAATTCAATCTACATATGACATATTTAGATCAAGATCAATAGTTTGGAATTGCAATTAAATAATTTATACTATATATTTACTCGCTAGCTATATTGCTACCTTTCATCTTTTGCTAACCAGATATATAAGCATCAGACCTCAAAAATTCATCTTTTTTTTTCTAGTCATATTATATATCTTAGATTATGGCCAATAGTATTGATTTTCATTTCTTCATTAAATTTTCACTAGAAAATATTTGCAGCAAACTACACCTCATAGTAGTCCAACCCAAGGACCGTCTAACTGGAACTAAACCCCGTGCCGGCCGGTCAGTAGTATGGTTCAGTACGATCCATACTGGTCCGTGTCGGGCCAAACCGACTGGGCAGAGAAGGGGAGAAGAAGAAGAAAGAGAGAAAGAAAGAGAGAGAGGAGAGGGGAGAGAAGAAGAGGGAGAGGAAGAGAGGACCGTCGGAGGCCATCGCCCTCAAGCCCCTAATGCAAGCTCGGACAGCCTCTGACGGCTGCTAGAGGCCCTTTCTTCCTCTCCTTCTCCTTCTCTTTCCCCCTCTCTCTTGCTCTCTTTCTTTTCCTTCTCTCTGAGATAGTCATTATGTCATTTTGCATGCCAGAACGGACAGATTTTCTGCCAGTACAGTTTGGCATAGCCTGAACCGTGGTTCAGGATAGTTCGATGAATGGTGGTCCAACCCCTCTCTCTCTCTCTCTCTGTATATATGTATATAACCTAGCAATTAAAAAGCTTAGAAAATATGTGGTATTAGTAGCTAAAACATCCAATTTTTATCTCTCTCTCCCTCTCACACACATCTGCATTTCAAAGAGTGCAACCTGTAGCCTTAGGAAGACAAAAAAAAATTCGACTCCTGCCCGAATTTGAGATGGGTCACGGGAAAGAAAAGAACAGGAAAAAGCGAAACAAAATTGAAAAATTCCAAAAATCTAAAAAACTGACACCTGTGAAGAAACAGCTCCTAATATAGTAGGTAATCCATACAATATCTCAACAAATAGTCCCACAGATTACCTCCATTGCCACTTTTTTTTTAAAAAAAATTCTAGCTCCATCACCATGGAGCGGCCAACGTTGCCCCATTGCACCCACCTTCATTTTACCCTGATTCTTCATCCACCCAATTTAGCACTGGATAAGATAGCAGGTCTCAGATTTCTACATCAAAGGCCAAGAATCTCGCATTGTGCTTTAAAAAAAGGTCTAATGGGGAGAGAAAATAGAGGAAAAACAAAGTTAACAAACAGGAAGAAATCACAATCAGAATGAGCAAGTAGAGCATGTTACCATGTTTACACTAGAATCAGGAACAATGAGCATGAACTTTTCACAAACCACGATCACTTTGTGTCAAGGGCAAGTTTACTTTTGGTTTTTAATGTACTCTTCTCATTCTCTTTATATGGAAAACATGCGATGAAGTTAACCTAAGTTCAAATTGGACAAAGGCAAGAAAACTCAGGATATGAGAAATAAATGCTGAAGATATAAGCAACAAGGCACAGACAGTTACTAACAATATAAAGCAACCTTTAAAAGCACTCCTCTCAGGAATGTGCATAGCATATCATTACATTATTAAACCAAAAGTACCAAAAGTAGACTCAAATGTTGCTAAGATTAACATCAGTTTCCATGTGAATACCACAACTCCCTTCTCTGTATAACATATCACTCAAGACCAATTGCTGACCACCCTGCATCACCTCACATGCTTGGTTTGACATTGAGACGAGTTGCTATCTTCTGACCAAGAGACCTGTCACACTACATCCCATAGAAAACTTCGTTCAGAATTCACGTCATTAATGCCAAAGGTTAATGAACTTAGCACAGAAATGAATCAACTGATAGAGCTCTCCATGGGAGGTTGTTGGATATAGATGTAGCAAGGATGAGTATGAATAGCAGGAGATGGGATGAAGACTAACCTGAGACCAGTAGGAGATCCAAATGGTCCGGATTTCATAGGTGACCCTAGGGTCAGACAATGCCTCAACCCATCTGCAGATGAAACGCTCTTGCCTGGAAAGAAATTAGCTCATGAGCTCGGTGTAATAGGTATGCATAACTGAGGATGAAATTTCATATAGATGTGCAAACCTGTCGGGAGCCCAAGAGCGGTATCTCTCTCCAGGCTGCTTGAAGTTGTTCTCCTTGTGAATTACACACTGAAGTTACCAGTAGAGAATAACATTAGTTAACCCTCTTAACCACCAGGGAAACATTGTTATTTTTGTTAAACTAATACAGCTTTCTGAAACATTGTATGCTCTTTCCTCACATACTCAACTCGTATGTTTAGGGCAACTGAGGAAAAGGCATCATAATTTTCCATGAGTGAAAGGGGAAAAAAAAAAAAACATCTTTTCTTCAATGTCCTATCTATCTTATAACTCTGTCAGAGATAGATACTCAGACTTGACACAACAGAAAAAAAAAAAAAAAAAAAAAATTGTTGGACAGTTAATATTGAATTATATTCAGTTCAAGTTAATGAAGCATATTTATTTCTAGTTGCAGTTTGAATAGCTTTCTTTAGGGTATAGAAGAAGTATAACAATTTATTATCTTGGGAAAATATGACAAGGTTGTCATCTAGAGACTCTAGACAAATCTATGTTGACAGGCACTCACTTTCTCACGCCTTCCAGTAAGAATGCGGAATGGTATTGGGAACCTCTCAGCATGCCGAACAGGATCATACCTCGAAGGGAAGTAATTCACCTGCAAAACAACACAAAACATGAACATGAAGGCGTATAACAGTGGAATCTGAAGACTAACCCCAGAAAAAAGTGACGCATGAAAAATTAAAAACTACCTCCTCATCCCTGTGCATGAAATTCATGAATCCATCATGATGGTTATTGTGATGAGCACACTTGGGAGCATTAGCTGGAAGCATCAGGTAGTTTGGCCCCAGACGGTGTCTCTGTGTGTCTGCATAAGAGAAAATCCTTGTCTGGAGCAGCTTGTCATCTGAGTAATAGATTCCAGGAACCACAATTGCTGGGCAGAAGGCAAGCTGCTCATTCTCTGCAAAGAAGTTATCAATATTCTTGTTCAAGACCATGCGTCCAACTGGCTGTAGAGGCAAGATGTCTTCTGGCCATGTCTTGGTGACATCAAGTGGGTCAAAATCAAACCTATCCTCATGATCAGGATCAATGGTCTGAATAAAAAGCTTCCACTCTGGATAGTTTCCAGCAGCAATTGAATCATAAAGGTCCTTGGTGGCATGGCTGTGGTTGTTGCCTCCAACGATCACAGCCTCATCCTCCAACAAACACTTCACTCCACATGTTGGTCTCCAGTGGAACTTGACATAGCGAGCTTTTCCTTCCTTGTTGATAAGAGTGTAGGTATTGACACCAGAACCATCCATGTGCCTGTAGTCTGCTGGCACGCCAACATCATCAAACAGAAAGGTGAACATGTGCAAGCTCTCAGGATGGTGGGAAAAGAAATCCACGATCCTCCAATTCTCCTGGATGTGAGACTTTGGGTTTGGTTTGAGGGCATGGACCATGTCGGGGAACTTTATCCCATCACGGACGAAGAACACAGGGAAGTTATTTCCAACAAGATCGAAATTACCCTGAGGCCAATAAACAATTGCAGAAACTTCAATTTTGAAATCATTAGCTCTTGGTCTTATTAAAAAAAAATCAAAATCATCCTTAAATCTGATATAAATTTCAAAATTTTGGAATCACAAGCATCAAGATCTCAGGGAAAGTATAAAATAGTTTCCATCCTACAAATATTTAAACTGAGCATAAGGAAAATGTTATCATTGTTTTAATAAATGTATATGTGCTTTTATATGTAGATGTGCCTTGAGTTTAGAAATAAAGATGCAATTACTTGAAACTCAAAGTTGCTTACAGAAAAAATATACATATCTTACTGCAAATAGTGTGCCTGTATTTTGCCAAATTACTATGATTAACATGTGATATGAGATAACTACCAAAGTATGCTCACCAAGAAGCCTTTCTTTTCATGACTGGTAGGATTTTATAGTGGTCACTTTAGATGAACAAAACCAGTGGTATGGCAATGATAGCATGGAAACCATTTAATTTCTGTGATAGCTATGAAAAATTACTACACTAGACAAGATGGCAGACAGATATAACATAATCAGTTCCAATATCCACAGTAACACAAAATTAAGCATCAGATATGGCAGAAAAGGAAAATGAGAATTAGGGCTAGCTCAATAACAACAAGAAGTTTAGCACAAGAAAGAAAAGAAATAAAGACATCCAAGTACTATGATAATAAAATTAAAGCATAAACAAAATGACAAAAATAAAACATTTAAACCAATGCTGAAGCATTTTCATGATTTTGCAGCTAAGGCAACAGATAGTGCATGAACAGACAAGCCCAGCTACCTCTCTTGTGTAGAATTTCACAGCAAAACCTCGCGGGTCTCTCAAGGTTTCAGGACTCCCACGCTCATGAATAACGGTTGAAAAGCGAACAATGACTGGAGTCTGGACCCCTGGAGCATGGAGAAAATCCGCACATGTGAGGTGAGAAACATCATGAGTGACCTCAAAGAACCCCTTGGCACTAGCTCCTCTTGCATGAACAACACGTTCTGGAATGCGCTCTCTATCAAACTGAGCAAGCTTTTCAATGACATGATAATCCTCAAGGAGAATAGGTCCTACAAATGAAAACAATGTCAGCAATATGGAACCATACTACCACCAAGAAACTGCAAAATATAATATAAAAACAGAAACAACTGCTCCAATTATTGCACCAGATTTACTTCATACTTGTATAACCATTATCAGTACACCAAACTCTATTAGTTATGGTCGGCATCAATCTACATAAATTAATCAGCAAGCCATTCCCCAACTATTTAAGGTTTACAATCAGGTAAATTAAATTTTCTTGAGTTTATCAACCTGAGCCAATCTGAATCATGCCATACCGACCAGTACGACCCAAAATCGAAGTGCATACCATACTGTACTAACCCACACCATCCAGTTTTGGATGGTACCATGATACAAAGTGAGAAAAAGGGTCAGAAGTTGTCTCGATATGCGGTGCATACTATACTGTCTGTAATGTACCAAACCAGTTAATGTGCTAGTACAGACCTTACTCCGTAGACTAAATTAAGAGCACCAATGAAACAACTATTAGTAAGAACAGTAAGTTTATATTTTCCACAAAGATAAGTCCTTTGCAAGCATCTTTAAAAAATATAAAATCTAGAATAGACAGCCGAAAATACTATCTTGCATTTCAACTCACAAACACTTTATGAGCACTAAATCATCATCAAAAGATTTGGAAACAGCAAAGTTGAGGTGGTTGTTAAGTTGTATTTAGAGATGAGAAAATATCAAACCTCCAATGACCATAATCTATACCATAACTGTTGAAATATATATTCTTTAGCAGAACCAAGACATTATATAAAAGCGTCAATCTTTTAGTGTTTTCAAAACCATATTAAGTAAAGTTGATGCCTCTATGTTGGGTGGATGTCTGGCCAGGATACCACCTCCTAAGATCCTTTCAGTACCACGCGATGCAGCAGGAAGAAAGAAGAAACAAAACAAAAGGAAAAACAATCAAAATACGTGGATCAGCCACAAAAAAGGGCTCGCCTCCACGGGGCATGCAAACTTCACTATGAAAAGAAAATTTTACAAGAGGAGACCTCACCCTCAACCCTTGTACACCCAATTCTCTCTCACATGAAGTTCCCCTCACAAAAGCTCTCTCTCTCTTGGAGACCCCCCTGAACCCCTGAAGAGCCTGGCGACCGCTGTCCAGGAGCCTCCTGCTCCTTCTCTCACAGCACACCCGCGCCTCTCTCTCTCTTCACGCTGGTTCGTACGGCGGCGAGAAAACCCGAGCACCACCCTTCTGTTCGTTCTCAGGCCTTTTAAAGGCTTAAACTAGACTTAAAACATGATTAGAAAAGGGTTAGGAATCCTAAACAAAGCCAAAAACCCCTCCGGACCGTTGGATCAAGACCGGGATCTCTCTGGGCCATCCGATCGCGCTCCGGTCCACGGAATAGGGTCGTGGACCGCGAGAAACGTGTGGGAATCGCCCACGCGGTCCACAGATCGGCCAGTGGACCACCTGGTCCACGGTGGACCGGGGCAAGGGCCAGCAGGCCCGCTGGCCTAAGCCGGCCCGCGCGCGCGCGCCTGGGCCGCGCGCCCGCGTGCGCCTGGGCCGCGCGCCCCGGCCTGGGCCGCGCGCCCCGCTGGGCAGCGCACCCGCCTGGGCCGCAGGCCCCCCCGCACGCGGGCCTGGGTCGCGCGTCCCGCGCGCCGCCGCCGTCCGCCGCCGGTCGCCAGCGGTCCTCCGCCGCCTCGATTTTCGTGCCATCTTCGAAAGCTCGTATCTTCTCCATCCGAGCTCCGATTCAGGTGATCTTGGTCTCGTTGGACTCCGTTTTTCGCCGCGAACCTCGCTGTGGGCTCAATGTGGGCTGAATCTCGAGGCGTCAAATCCTAACAATCTCCACATCGACTCGATATTCGGCCTCCTCCAAACTCCGAGAGCTTCTGGATCTCCTCGCCCCCATGCCCTGGGGCAATCGCCTGCTGATCATGGATGGGCAAACATGGGAGTCGAGCCAGGCTGCTCGATCCCATCTCCGTCGTATGCTGTGCTCCTCCTGACCTGAGACCTGCTCGGGGCATCATCCTGCGGCAATAGGAATCTTACCTTGCGACGTCGCCTCTCGTCCTCCCGAGTCTCCTGTCTCGTACCCGATCCGCCTCCTGGAGCTCCACCTCGCTCTGGGCTCCACCTGGCTCCCGATGCTCCACCTCGCACTGGGCTCCCTGCCAGGTAATAATGTCCTCTACTCCCCTTCTTCCCCTCCAGCACAATCCTATCGCCGCGTAGCACCCTCAGGATTCCTCCACCAGCTACCGTCCTGTAGCCTCTCGAATCCAGTCTGCTAAGTGAGATAAGATTCCGTCTGAAATCGGGTATGTATCGGACCTCCCCCAATCTCCTCACTGCACCGTCATGTGTCCTCCAGCTGACCGTTCCAATGCCTCTGATCGCACAGCTCGATCCATTTGGCAGATATACAGTGCTCTCACTGTTCTCCAAGGAGTCAAACTGCTCCTCTCTGCAACACACATGATAGGGGCATGCAGAATCTAATATCCACTGCTGGGAAGAAGTAGATACCTCGTCAGATATCTCCAAGACATCTCCATCTGAATCGCTGCCGGCCGTCGCTACAGCAGCCACCGTCCGATTTTTCAGTTGAGGGCAATCTCTGGCTAGATGCCCCAACTCCTCACACCGGTAACACCTGGTTTTGCTCAAGTCCCTCCTGGACTTAGACCGCCCTCGATGCGATCTCCTGTCGCTCCGTCTACCGCCTCCTGCACCTCCAGAAGTCATCAAAGCTGAGCTATCGACACCTGAGCTCGAAGCTGGGTTCTCCCTCCTGAGAGCCTCGTTCTGGAGTATCGCCGCGGTGACCTCGTCCATCTTGATAGTGCTCTTCCCCACTAGAAGAGCAGTCACCAAGGACTCGTACGAAGAAGGAAGCGACGCCAGCAAAACCAGCGCCCTGGTCTTCTCCTCAACGTTCTCGCCAACACTGAGAAGGTCGGTGAGGATCTTCTGGAAGTGGCTCAGATGCTCCTGCACGCTCTGTCCCTCAGTCATCCGCAGTTGGTAAAACTGCCTCCAGAGGAAAAGAGTGTTGGTGAGAGACTTCGCCATGTACAACTCCTCGAGCTTCGACCACAGCACCGTCAGGGAAGTCTCGCTCAGCACATGGATCACCACCTCATCCGCCAGGTACATGCGGATGGTACTCACCGCCTGCATCTGTAGCCGTTTCCAATCCCGCACCTCCATGGTGGTCGGTTTCTCATCGCACAAGAGAGCTTCGATCAACCCCTGTTGGATGAGCACGTCCTTCACCTTTGCCTGCCACAAGGAGAAATTGCTCTTACCATCAAACTGGTTGATCTCCATCTTGATTGTTCCTGTTTTCTCCATCTTCAGTCTTGCTCACCATCACTGCAATCTGCGTCCTTGTACCACCTTGCTCTGATACCACTTGTTGGGTGGATGTCTGGCCAGGACACCACCTCCCAAGATCCTTTCAGTACCATGCGATGCAGCAGGAAGAAAGAAGAAACAAAACAAAAGGAAAAACAATCAAAATACGTGGATCAGCCACAAAAAAGGGCTCGCCTCCACGGGGCATGCAAACTTCACTATGAAAAGAAAATTTTACAAGAGGAGACCTCACCCTCAACCCTTGTACACCCAATTCTCTCTCACATGAAGTTCCCCTCACAAAAGCTCTCTCTCTCTTGGAGACCCCCCAGAACCCCTGAAGAGTCTGACGACCGCTGTCCAGGAGCCTCCTGCTCCTTCTCTCACAGCACACCCGCGCCTCTCTCTCTCTTCACGCTGGTTCGTACGGCGGCGAGAAAACCCGAGCACCACCCTTCTGTTCGTTCTCAGGCCTTTTAAAGGCTTAAACTAGACTTAAAACATGATTAGAAAAGGGTTAGGAATCCTAAACAAAGCCAAAAACCCCTCCGGACCGTTGGATCAAGACCGGGATCTCTCTGGGCCATCCGATCGCGCTCCGGTCCACGGAATAGGGCCGTGGACCGCGAGAAATGCGTGGGAATCGCCCACGCGGTCCACAGACCGGCCCGTGGACCACCTGGTCCACGGTGGACCGGGGCAAGGGCCAGCAGGCCCGCTGGCCTGGGCCGGCCCGCGCGCGCGCGCCTGGGCCGCGCGCCCCGGCCTGGGCCACAGGCCCCCCTCGCGCGCGGGCCTGGGTCGCGCGCCGCCGCCTGCGGCCGCGCCTCCGCCGTCCGCCGCCGGTCGCCGGCGGTCCTCCGCCGCCTCGATTTTCGTGCCATCTTCGAAAGCTCGTATCTTCTCCATCCGAGCTCCGATTCAGGTGATCTTGGTCTCGTTGGACTCCGTTTTTCGCCGCGAACCTCGCTGTGGGCTCAATGTGGGCTGAATCTCGAGGCGTCAAATCCTAACACTCTATGATAGTTGATGATTCTGGTTGTCTGTTTGTAAGAGGATCTTTCACTTACATAATAATTTAAAAAAAAAAACACTTCGCCATTATTACAGTTATTGAAAGAATATAAGTTAGCAAGATGATTAACTACACAAGTAAATTTTCTAAACATAGCCACTAAGAAAGCACACTAAAATATAATATTTTGACAGAAATTCTTGGTGTTTCCCCTTATCCCTGCACAGCTTGTCTTTGCACCTAGGATATCATGTATTGATGCAAGAAGAAAGGTAAATATCATGAATGGAAATGAAATGACATTTTCAAATTGCTTTATCTGCAATATCCCTTTCTAAAAAAAATGAAAAGAAAAGGATTCTGACCTTTGGTACTAAATGCATAATGGTAGAAGTTAACAAAGATTTTTGTTTATGAGAAGCATTTCATCAATATAACTGAAAGCGAATTTATGTTAACCTCCACTGGTTTTGTTCAATGCACAAAGCTGATTCACCATATTTAAACTCCAATATAACGAACTAATTAATCCATCAGATTGTTGAGTTCCACGAAGGTACAAACTGCCAATTTTGTGCAATCACATAAAATTAACAAAAATAATAAACAACAAATAGATAATAAATTCCAATTTTTCCCAAGAAAAACAACAGATATCTCCACCTGCAACATTATATGCAGCATCATGGAAAGGAAAGAAGAAAAGCTCACAAAACCGGATCGCAAAGATTAATTCAGCCAACAAGTACATCTGGAAAAAAACAGAAGAAAAAGATAGATCAAACAAATAAGGAGAAAAAAAGGTATTACCCCGGTTTCCAACAGTGAGCGAGGAATTGTTATTCCAAACAGGGGCACCAGAGTTGGTGGTCCAAAAGGGAGAATTGTTGGCACTCGAAGGGCGAAACTGCAACAAACCAGAATATCATAAGGATGTGGCAATCAAACAAATACTTCGATTAAAAACAACCCAAGAACCAAAAATCCACTTCTCAACATATAAAAACTTAAACCTTTTTTTTTTTTTTTTTGAGCCGATAAAGATGATTGAGTTTTAATGAAAAGGTGATTCGCAAACAATCTTCAAAAGACAAAAAGGTTATAATGAAAAGGAAATATAACAATTAAGCAAAAAAAATCAACTCTTTGGGGGTAGTAAAAATGTCAAACACATTACGTACTTCCAAGTAAACATTAGAAATTACAAGGTTAATTTAAATCTCTAAACGATTCCAAACACCATAGCCAAAGGATGAAAACAATCTAGATAAAAGGAAAGTTAGAATGAAAAAAAAAATACCAGTAAGAAAAAGAAAAATCGAACATTTGGAGCTAATCAATTCATAAAAAGATCAATAACTCATTCTTAATTCCAATAAAAACAATAGAAATCACGAGATAAATTCTCTTTTTTTCTTTTTAATTGAAGTGAGGATTACAATCATGAGAAAAATTCAAACTTCTACAAGATTCCACGAACCATAACAACAGAACAAGCAAAGAAACAAAAACTGAAAGAAACTAGCCACCACCAGCTGGAGATAGGATCAAAAAAAACAAAGCCAGCTAGATAATCTTCTTTGAACTATTTTCCAAATTAAAAAAAAAAAAAAAGATTACCTTGTATGGATCCATGGAGGTATAGCAGAGATTAGATTGTCCCTCTCTCTCTGGCTGGATGCCGGGGGTCTCTCCTTTCGCGTGGTCTGCGATTTCGTCCGCGAGCTTCTCAAACCCGGAGATGGAGGGATTTATAGAAATCGAGGAAGGTGGGCGTTTGGCGCGTAAGTTTTGGGCCGGGGCCCCACCAGCAAAGATTGGAGCACACCGTCGCTCCACCCACTCGTATCGAACGGGCGCTACGGTGTCTGTATATATAAACCGGGAAATCGTACCGAGAATGATTAATGATACAACCCTTGGTTTTGATTCAGATTTTTCGGAAACTGGATAAATTTCCGATATCTCGTGAGTTTCTAGAATCGGGTTCCGGTGAATCTGGGGAGCGCTCCGATGGACTTATCCATTGGAGCCGGTTCAGATTGTGAAAAGAAAAAATGAATTGATTTCTAAGATAAGTTCATGAATGTTGGTGAAAGATCTTGTATGCTTGTTAGTTTTTGAAGAAAACAAGTTTTCTATAATTTTTCTTGTAACAAACACAAAATTATTGGTTTTTAAGTTGCATCCCTTTGCTAAGTCCTTGTTGAATGAGTCTCCAAGCTTTCTCAAATATCAAGTTTATTTATACTTATTAACTTTTTATAAATTTTACCGTATGATCATCTTTTGTAAAAAGGCAGGATGGATGGATGCTTTATTGAATATTGGAGTGGAGGCTATACCAAATCTAGGCACCATGTCAAAAACAACAACTTCAGTAACTATACCAAGTTTATGATAATTTGCATTGCCAATTTAGTTACAAGCTAAACATTTAAGGATTACAAATAATGATGCAATATCTTGTTAGTGATAGTAGCGTCTTCTATTTCCAACCATTACTTCTCTCAAGCTTGTGTTTCTAACAATAAATATACAAAATATTAATTATCTTTAATATAGGGGATCCAAATTCACGATTCAAAAGATATTGAGCATAATCTACACCATAGAAATATCTATAAACTAAAACTCATATATTTTAATAGTCTATAACTTATGCATCAAGATGATGCAAAATAAACAATATCAACTATATCAGCATGGTAGCATACATAGTAGGGCATATAAATTAAAAATATACATTATATATCATGATCTACATATCTTAAAATAAGATAGATTTCAATTAAGTAGGGTTGATTATTAGATTTTAATAAAACATACTATCATGTTATCATTTCAACACCTACTTGATGATTGGCTTAAAGACCACCAAAATAAATGCATTTTGGTTTTTAGACATATTTCCTAGTGTAGATCATGTTCAAGAGCAACTATGAACGGAAGATATTTATCAAAAGATGGAGTACCACCGTAATGCTCAAAGAAAAACAGCAGAACCAGCTATTCAAGCCATGAAGTCTACATTTTAATAGTAGAAATATATTAATCATCTTATATTATTCATTGTTCTTGTTTTTTTTTCTTATTTATACTAAAAGTGCCATTTACAAGCATTAAGATAGTTCTAAGATAATATAAAAGAACTATAGATTTGTTGTTGGGCTAGGTTAAGCATTTACTATTTTGGATGGTTAGACTTGCATACAACCACATCCTCACAAAATGTTCCACCAGCAAGATTCTTGACTATATCATTCATAATTGGAAATACGAGGTCGGCCTAGAAAAACTAATCCTTTGAGCCTTTGATCATAATCTTTTATCCACATTAGGATATTGTTGCCTATCCATCTATGAGATGTTCTGTACATATCCTTCTCCATAACCATATGCCATTTATTCAACTCTTGTTTGATGCACCAACTAAAATGACAACATCTTTTTATGAGACAATAATCAACGCTAACATGAATTCTCCTAATGTTCAATTCATGAGATGTCTATGTCTGTTTATGTTTCCATATTGTTAGTTTTATTACTTAAGATGTTGTAGAGCTTGCATCTTTTGAAGAGGAGAGAATTATATGATTTGTAAGTTGTTTCTCATTTGTATTTGTATGTTTGATACATAGTTTGGTCATTTATAAAATCAATCATAAAATTTACCGAATAAATGAGGATATCTTGGTAATACAAAATAAAAAGAATAGTCTCGTCTGGTGGGGAAAAAAAAAATACCATACAAGTTCCACATGAGGGTGCTCAGAATCAAACCAGCAAAACCTACGAATTGTTCGGAATTATCGCGATAAAATGGAGATACACAAGACGCACTGGTTAGGATGGTAAGTTTATGAAGGGATAGTAGGCTTATAAAACGACAAAGGTCTCTAATTCTAAAATTTTTTCTTTTTATAAATTTTTATGAACGTCATCCCGTCATGGCTTCTTATCTCTTTTGGGCATTTCCACAACCACTTCTAGACACATATCCATTCTGACGTGTTCTCATCCTCCAACTGCCACGCGTCAGCTAGGATTCTTGGAGTATGTGCTCTTCTTCGGAGGATAGGGAGAGGGGGGAGATGATGGGACACAGGATAAGGAAGCTGGGCCACTCAAGTAGAATTCAGATGCCACGACAGCAACAAATTAGCTAAATAGAACAAAAATGGTCACAAGAGCAAGATATGGTGACCGGTGACTCGATGAGTTTCCAAAGGTCAGCAGCTAGAATAGCTATGTTTGTAAAGCACTTGATAGTTATTGTGATTTTTTTTCTTCTTCTTCTTTTTCTTCTTTTTTATTTTTGGCGGTATGGCAGGGTAAGTTTAAAAGTAGACAAATCATTTACATTAATAAGAGAAGACTAGGTTATTGTGTAGGCTTACATATATCCTAGTTCTTCAAAAAATTTAAAAAACTACTTTTTTATGGAGATTAGAAAGATTGTATTACTTTATTAACAAAAAATTAAGCATAATGACATGCAATATATATAACTCCCTTCCCAATAATTGACCTCATTGAGGTGAGTATTCGATGAATATTTCATTGATTTATTAATAGATGGCATAAGATTCTATTTGATTCAAGATTTTCTTTAAAAAATTGTATAAATTACTCCTTCTATCTTCATTTTTGGCAGATGTTCTCTCTTCTTTTTCTTTTAATCTCTAGCTATACTATTATAATTGAACCATCTTTGACCTCTTTTGTCTTAAAAGCTATAATAGTGCCCTTCTTGGTTTGTGAAAGCACCGGGGCGTGGGATCATAAGAATATTTTCTGTAGTGCACTGCATGTATCCATTATACTATAAATATTGGAGACTGAAATTAGATGGTTGGAACTAATCAAAATGAAATATTTTTAAAGGAGCGATATGGAAAAGCATGTCTTCTATTTTTATGGAAAGGCATGCCCTTAATTTCCTATCTTTATTCTCACTTACTAGCATGGGCTAGTTGTTGAATCAAAATAAAGCAACATTTGGCTACATAAGTAATTACCAAACAACTCCAGCGAACTATGAACCGGTTTGAAACAAATGGATTCACAACAATTCAATATGATTCAATCAAATAGATATGGCTCAGAACACAGTTCCAGCCTTATTTATTTATTTATTTATCATTTTAGTTTTGTGTTATTGTCATAGCACCAAAATGTATCAGTATAGATCAAAAAAATGATGATGCTAGACATACTTTGTATTTAGGTGAACTTATATCACTCTATATTTGCAAAATAATTATGTAGAGTCTTCGAAAATAATATTCTAAGAATAATATGATATTTAGTTTATAGGTATCAACAATGATGAAAACCAGTCATTATTGCCATAAAATAGCTGCAATACAGTAGGGAACAATTACATACTGACATCGGACTTTTGTATATGTATTAAAAAGTTACTATTTACTGTTACTCAAAAGATAGACGCCATACGAAGAAGACACTGGAGCATTGGTGTGCATGAATGGAGTCCACACGTTGGCCCAGGGACTGATCTGAAATTGGCTCGCTAGAGCCACAGGAAAGGTTAGTGGAGACTAGACTGCAATTGGGTGCAGTTGAAACCACCTCCATTCAATTTTTGTGGCCATTGTACACTCGAGCTATCTCGTATATTAGCAAATTGAGTGTAGCATGAAAATACTATCGAGAACAACAGCACATGATACTGACAGTTTTCCACAAAAGTTTTGTTTAGGGGGCAGCACCATGGCACCTGTCCCCTTTTTATTACCTCAAAAGTATTTTGTTGATAAATTACCCCAAAAAGATAACGAAACAATAGGGAATGCTTTACACCATAAGAACAATCCAAGATGAGAAGAGGGGTACAACAATCTAAGACTAGCCATAAAATGAATAAGATCCATGGGATCAAAAAATTTGATACATATAATATACTATCAACATGATGCATCTGATGTAAGATATAATTTATACAAAATCTCTTCTTTTAGAAAGAAATATCATTGTTTCCATTGGTCCTCACCTGTTAGATTGATGCTTCATTTCTTTTTTCTTAGTGACTATTATTGTACTTTTATCTTATGGGTTTGTTTTACTGATGCATTTTTTCTTGATTTCTATCTGTGAGAGAGAGTCAAGTCTAAAAATGCGGATATGTTTCAGATTAAAGTAGCTATAAATGGTGAACTTGGCCTGCCAATGCTACAGTGGTTATCCAACCAAAATGTTTGTAGTATTGCATGAGAAAATTCCTAAATGCAATGATTCCTCAAGGGTTAAAGACTATGAATGTGTCCACTATTCAATTCCATATATATGCAAAATTCTATTTGGCAGTACGAAGCAACAGGCTTTTGGAAGGTAAAATTGATGAGTTACTAGCAAATAAATAATAATGTTACTTAAACCATACCCTTCAGTTAAAAGTACTCGGTTTCATGAAGCACTTAAGATTTATATGGTCTAAGATACACCATTGGCATCTCATCAACCAGAAAGATGAAAATGAGAATTGAATGAAGGATAGAAAGTGGTATGAATCAAATACCTTGATTTTTAAAAATTTTCGCTACCATCATCTAGTAGATAAGGGATAATACATTGGGCTATAGTAAGAATGTAGTACTAGGATGGAATAGGAGTGTAGTACTAGATTACGATAGAAATTTAAATTACACATATTTCTAAAGTGAAAGCTACTAGTTAAAGCTACAAATGAGTTTGATTGATCCACGGTGCGATCCAATCCGACTCGCTTAAATCTGATTTGATTCGCATTAAAGGATCTACAGTACCAGTTCAGATTTTAAAATTGGATCCATTCTATTTTTTGGATTGGATCTGGATTTACTAAATTTGGACATAATATAACCAACTTAGTTTTATGGGTTGACTTGAATCTCACATTTATGATCCGATCTAACCTGATCCAAACTCAGTATTGGACCCAAATGGCTGAATCTATATCATAAGTCCTAACCCATCGATACTCACTACCCAAATCTGATGATCAAAAATCGCTGTGTTCTCATAGTCTCTCAACTCTCTCTGAAATCACTCTCCACAAGCTCCTTGTCCCCTAGTGCCATTCCATTTCTTCTTGATCGATCTCCACTGCAAATCACTTTTTGTGCTCAGTCATAGATTGTATCAATAGGTAAACTATCTGTAGGGAATGAGCATCGTGCTACACCAGTTCCTTGATCTTTGAGGAAAGCACGCGGATTAGAAGCCACAGCACTTAACAGCCCCTCAATATCAATTCCACTTCAGCTTCTTCTTCAACTATGCAACGTCTATAGTGTACCCACACATACGTACGTACGTATATACATATATAAATAAAAATTATAAATCTCAAAAAATCCTAAAGACATTACCAATGCTTTAAAAATCCTAAAAAATATCAAAAAATTGATATAAAACCAAAAAAATTCCCAAAATATTTTTAAAATTGTAAAAGTTCTCAAAATTAAAAATAAGTACCACATTTTTATAATCCTAACCATGATATGGTAACCCATTAGGTTCCCAAAATACTACGAAAAATTCTTATTAGAATTTCAGATAATTCTAATAAGGGATAATCAAGCAATTTACCTTTGCATTCTACAACCTTTTGCACAATTCTCCTTCAGCCTCTCAATTATATGCACTGAGGGTGGTAATTGGGTTGAGCCAAGAATTTGTGAATGTGAACCCAACTTATTTGTTAAATAGGTTAAAGATTTATATCTAAATTTAACTTATTTATTAAATAGATAATCTGACTCGATTTGCATAACCTATTTACCAAGCAAGTCGAGTCAGATTAAACTAGTTAAACAAGTTAAAAGAGATTTTTAATAGATTAAATAAGTTAAATGGGATTGGTTAAATAAAATAAAAATAAGTTAAATAGATTTTAAACAGATTAATAAGTTTTAAATAGATTAAATAGATCAAATCGTGATATGATCAAATTTATTTGATAAATAGATTAAATAGGTTAAAAGTCTAAAACTGAATCCAACTTATTTGATAAATGGGTCAAAAAAGGTTAACCCATTTACCACACAAAATCATTTATATCAAAACCGAACTTGCTTAAAGTGGATTATTTATGGATCATTTGATGAGTCAGACCATAAATTGCTCTGTCTAATATACACTGATACAATTTGCACTTTAATGGTATATTACCCTTATCAATGGATTTCTTTCCTCCCACCAAGAAATCCATTGTAAGGTCTTTTAATCCATCATGATTGGATCCAATTGTTCAAGCCATTGGTCACCTCGCACCACATTAGACCCACTGATAGACACCAAGAACATGTCTATCACGAACAGATATCCTTAGATCTTAATCTTCACATCCTTGCATCAGCCTGAACATTGCAAGTTTTATTAATTCCAGTTTATTGCCATCCGGCAACAAAACTTGCAATGCAGACGATGGGAAAGTTGGGTACGAGAATTCTGCAACCAACTTTTCATTCATGAAGTTGCGCGTGCTGCCATCTTTTATCACAATTGACACCTTTTGCCCTTTTATGACTCCTGCAAAGCACAAGGTGCATAGCAATGTTAACATGGAAATACATAAATAGAAATTTCTAGAGATTCGGACTCCGGCTCTACTACCGTCCCCCTATTGTAAGCGCCCGTTTTATAGTGGGCCTGATCCAGCGTGGATTGGCTTGGACCGGCCACTCAGGCCATTGAGCATGGGCCCAGCAAATACATATGAGATGGGAGAGAAGACCCTCGATGGGAGTCATCTTTCTACTCGAGCCCATCAGGAAAGAGCATCCTAAGGGTCCCCAGACTCCAATGAAAAAATTAGAAGTCGATTTCTCCCTCTTATCTCTCTTTCTCTCTCCTCTCTTCCCTTCTCTCTCTATACTTTCTCTCTTTCTCTCTCTAGATGCCTTAATGGACCCAAGAAAAGGACCCAACACCTTATAGATTGTTTGACCCTTGAAGGGGTCCTGGGCCAATATTATGCGACCAAGGGCTCTGAGCCAGTATTAAGTAACCAAGGGTCTCAAGTTGGTATTACATGGCCTTAGGAAGGGGTCCTGAACCAACCTTGTTATAATCATCTACTATAATCCATACAATTATTATGATAGTAAGATCTGATTCTATAGGCAAGCGATCGTCTGAACAAAGAAGTGTTAAGAAAAATATTTTACCCTTGAGTTCATAGATCAAAGAGTGGATTAGTGCTTGTTATACTAAAGTTTGAGATGGGCAGAGATAAAGATCCCTCTATATGATCATCTGAATATATTTATTTATTTATTTATTTGTATGGTAATTTTTGGTTTTACACTAGATGATTACTGTTTATTGCATGATTTGCTGAAATAAATATATAAATATATGATTCTTTATTTATCCATATATCACCTATTGATTGCTTGGAACAAAGGTCAGCTATCTTGAAATTAGGTAAAATAATAAAGTGCAACATTATGTTTTATTTGGGAGGGATAAAATTGAATGATTTGATGATTGAGTAAAAAATTTGGACTAACTATACTATGGATTGCCAATCATGGATCAAATCGTGATACTTTGGATTGCTAGTTATGGGCTGATCATAACACTTTGATTTGCCACCATGAGGTAAAGTATGAATATTATAGTTTGCCATCGAGAACCTAAGCACAATTATTATAGTTTGCCACTAGTGACTAAAATATAAATATTATGATTTGTCATCCTGGGTCGAAGGGTGAATATTATGATTTATCACTACAGACCAAAATATGGATATGGTTTGCCAGTCACTAACCAAAGTGTAACTATGGATGGTTCAAATTGGAAAGATAATTATTGATCAAAAATCTAAATAATAATAGAAGATAAGATATATAAAATCACTATTAAACAAAAGCTTTAAATAGATAATATATCTATTATGTTTTTTTTAAATGAGATGTATATTTGATGATGAACATTTATGTATGCATAATTATATGAATTTATTTGAGCTATGATGTATAATCGGTATGAGATTTTATGTTTTTTACCTGCATTTGATATGATCTGTTGGTGCAAAAATCTGCTTGCGCCGGAGAAGCTGGAGTCGGAGAAGTCGCGGTCGCCGTCGGGACCTGCAAAGGAAGTCTAAACCGGAGGTAGGGTTGCTCCGGCAAGACCCTCCGACGCTCAAGTCAGTTCTCTGCCTCAACAAGAATGGAGTGCTCGAATGGAGAATTTAGCAGAGTTTTGAAATAAGAAATGAGCTTATCGAATAACGTATCTGGGTCCCCCTTTTATAGGCGGAGGAAGCAACGAATTGATGGCGACGTTTGTAACCGTCTGGCAGTGGACTGCCCAGGGTCAGGCGGAGTTTGCTGCGAAGCGTAATGGAACGGACCCGTGGCTATCGCTGGGGCGTGCCACGTGGAGTCTGCCGCATGAAGTGGGGCGGCGTTTTGCCGTCGTGACTTGCCAGTGGATGGGAGAATCGCGCAGTATCTGTTGCAGGAGGTGAAGCAGGATCGTGGCCGTTTATCGTGGCTGGTCAGGTAGTAATGGAGCCGCGCGGGATCCGTCATGGGGAGTGGAGCAGTGCTGCGATTGTTATTGCGGCCTGTCAGGGAGTGGTGGAGCTGCGCGGAATCTGCCGCAGGAAATGTAGCAGAATCGTGGCCGCGATCGTGGCCTGGGAGTGCTGATCTGTCGGCTGAAGTTCGGCAGTGGTCAGAGTCCGGCCACCGTAGAGGTTCGAACGAAGACTGTCTGCAGCCGTTGGAATCGAGGACGGAGCCCGGCTCCCGTAGGAGTCCGGGCGAAGTTTTTCTGCAGTCAAGGTTAAAGGCGAAGTCCGGCTCCCGTAGGAGTTCAATCAAGGCTTACCAGCAATTAACGTTGAGGACGGAGCCCAGCTCCCGTGGGAGTCCGGGCGGAGTCTGCTCGCAGCTGAAGTTATCGGCGGAGTCCGGCTCCCGTAGGAGTCCGTCCGACTCCCGTAGGAGTCCGTCCGGCTCCCGTAGGGGTCCGGTCGCAGTTTGCCTTGCAGCCGTTGGAGTCGAGGATGGAGCTCGGCTCCCGTAGGAGTCCGGGCGAAGTTTTCCTGCAGTCAAGGTTAAAGGCGAAGTCCGGCTCCCGTAGGAGTCCGGACGGGGCTTACCAGCAGTTGACGCTGAGGACGGAGCCCGGCTCCCATAGGAGTCCGGGCGAAGCTGTCCTGTAGTCGATGTCGGCGGCGGAGCCCGGCTCCCGTAGGAGTCCGGACGGAGTCTGCTTGCGGCTGAAGTTGTTGGCGTCGAGGATGAAGCCTGGCTCCCATAAGAGTCCGGGCGAAGTCTCCCTGCAATTAAAGTCAGAGGGGAGGTCCGGCTCCCGTAGGAGTCCGGACGAGGCCTACCAGCGGTTGATGCTGAGGACGGAGCCCGGCTCCCGTAGGAGTCTGGGTGGAGCTGTCCTGTAGTCGATGTCGGCGGCGGAGCCCGGCTCCCGTAGGAGTCCGGGCGGAGTCTGCTTGCGGCTGAAGTTGTTGGCGTCGAGGATGAAGCCCGGCTCCCATAAGAGTCCGGGCGAAGTCTCCCTGTAATTAAAGTTAGAGGGGAGGTCCGGCTCCCGTAGGAGTCCGGACGAGGCCTACCAGCGGTTGATGCTGAGGACGGAGCCCGGCTCCCGTAGGAGTCCGGGTGGAGCCGTCCTGTAGTCGATGTCGGCGGTGGAGCCCGGCTCCCGTAGGAGTCCGGGCAGAGTCTGCTTGCGACTGAAGTTGTTGGCGTCGAGGATGAAGCCCGGCTCCCATAAGAGTTCGGGCGAAGTCTCCCTGCAATTAAAGTCAGAGGGGAGGTCCGACTCCCGTAGGAGTCCGGACGAGGCCTACCAGCGGTTGATGCTGAGGATGGAGCCCGGCTCCCGTAGGAGTCCGGGTGGAGCCGTCCTGTAGTCGATGTCGGCGGCGGAGCCCGACTCCCGTAGGAGTCCGGGCGGAGTCTGCTTGCGGCTGAAGCTGTTGGAGTTCTCGGTGACGGAGCCCGGCTCCCGTAGGAGTCCGGGCGAAGTTGTCGTGTAGTCGATTCCACTGAGGACTTCGGCTGTGGGTATTTTATACCCAACACCAGTCCCCCTACTTTCGAGTTTGAATTTCAAACGAAGGAAGTACAGAGAGAGAGATGGGCACAGCCGAAACCGTCCCTTCGAATCCTGCACACTGCCGCCTCCAGATATTTTGGCATTAAATGTGCGCGTGCCGGAGTCTTTTCAAATTGGAGCGGTACGAGGGGACGCTTCGAAATTCTCGTAGGTACACTGGCCTAGGTACGACATAATTATGATCCTGCCAACCGTCAGCCGCTTTTAGCCATCTGTCAGGGGGAGTGGGACACGTGTTGGATGCGGACTGGCCTGGGGGATTCGCGATCATTATGGCGTCGGATCCCAGGGTCTATTTAAACCCGTCCTCCCTCCTTTAGGCGTCCTACTCCATTCCTGAGTTTTCGCTGGTGTCTGTCTTCTCTTCGAGAGCCCTGCTTTAGTGGGAGTCTTCTCGAGCCGTAGGCGCCTCCCGTTTTTGGTCCCTCAGGTCCCCCAGAGTAATATAGGTTAGTGCCAACCTTCCTCTCACCACCTAGGGGCTTCCTTTCTCATCATTACTTTTGTGCATCCCTCCGAGTTAGTCTTCGACCTCTCGTTCCCCTTTCGGTCCGTCTTTTTAGGGTCCTTTAGATCCCCCCTCCGAAACTACTCAAAATATCCTCTGGCTCTTCTGCTCCCAGCAGTTCCGAGAGTTCTTCTGCTTCGAACCCCCAGGTCCCTGTCTCTGTGGACGAACCCGCGCCTGAGGCTGGGCTTCGCCCGGTTTTCGCATCGGGTGTCATTCCATGTTCCTCGACTTCAGAGGAACTCCTTCTGATAAGGGTCCAATATGGAGTTCCTCCGGAGTACGACCTGGAGCTACCTGGACCCTCTGACCGGGCCAGCACTCCCCCTCCCGGTCGCTTTTGTTTGTATCAGGAAGCATTTCGTGCCGGACTCCGGCTTCCGCTTCCTTCCTTTGTCGCTGCCTTCTTCCGCTTCTTGGACATCTCTCTCGCTTCCGTGGCCTCGAATTCCTTTAGGTTTTTGATAGGGTTTCTCTCCCTCTGTCACGTAGTCGAGGTTCAGCCGTCTCTCTCCTTGTTTAGGCATTTTTATACCTTCAAACGCCATCCTTCGGCGAAGGACTGGTGGTACTTCTCCCCCCAGTTCGGTAAGAAGGGGTTGCTGAAAGGCGCCCCTTCTTCGATCCACAATTGGAAGGAGAAATACCTCTTCGTCCACTGCCCGACCCTGGAACTGGGCCTGCCCCCTTGGGGCTCTCTGAGGGATTCTGTCCGTCGGGCTCCCAGCCTGGGGGAGGACGACCTCCAGGCCGCCCAGAAGCTTCTAACTTATCCCGCTCCTTCCCTTCCTAATCTTCTGAAGGAGCAGCTTCTTTTCAACATCGGCCTGAGCCCCTAGGATCCAGCGAGTATTCATCTTATCTTTTCTTTTCTTGCCTTCCTCTTCTTCTTCTCTTTACTTCTTTTTTCTTCCCCCTCTCTTCTTTTTCTTTCTTCTTTTTTTTTTCTTTTTTTTTTTTTTGACTCTTGATTGATCGGTGTTGCTTCTTTTTCCCCTTTTTCTTCTTTCTTCTCTTTCTTTCTTTTTTTTTTTTTTTTTTTTAGCAATGGATGCCGAAGCAACGCGGATGCTCGCCAGGGGCATGAGAGCTCAGAAGAGAAAGGGTGCGGCGGCCTCCGGATCGGCGAAGAGGGCCAGGGTGGAGGAGACGAGCTTGGCTGCGCCCGTCCAGGCGGCCCCGGCCATCGACATTCCTTCAGATGCCGAGCCAGTGGCTCCCCGGGCCTCCTCGAGGAGCCCGCCGACTGGGGCCCCCGCTCCGGGGGTTCGCTCCACGGAGGCACCCGCCGCTGGGAGGAGGAGGAAATCGATGGCTCGCAGGGCGAGTAGCCACCGAGCTGCTGTAGACGAGTCCGTCTGCTCCGAGGAGGGATCGGAGAATCCCTTCAACGATAGGGACTTGATCAGGCGATTGATCGACGGCTGCATCCTGTCCGACGTCGTGGGGAGGATCGACCGCGCCGATCCTGAGCAGCGGGCTTGGGACTCTTTGGGGTCCTTCCTCGAGGTAAACGGATCTTTATTTACACGGTCACTCGTCCTCTGTCATAATTCTCTATCCGTCCTTGCAGATTGGGCACCAGCTCTTCGCCTATATCGAGGCGGTGAGCCGCATGAGGAGGGACATCCTCCAGGCGGAGGAACGCTGCCAAGCCGAGGTTGCCCGCCTCCAAGCGAAGTCGGCTGAAGTAGCCGCCCTCCAGGAGGCCCTGGAAAGAGAGAAGCGGCCCGGGAGGAGGAGAGGCAGATCTTGGAGGAGTCGGCGAGGAAGGCGGAGGCCGAGTCGCCCATTTGGTCGAGCAAACTCCGGTCCTAGTCTCGGAGGCCAGGGCCCTTGCGGTGGAGGAATTCAAGGCCTCCACGGAGATGAGGGACCTGAATGTCCAGTTCGGCCAGGAGGCGTTCACCAAGGGGTTCGAGCTCTACCAAGAGAAGGTGGCCAGCAAATTTCCCGAGCTCGACCTCGACTTCCTTGAGGAGTCTGAAGACGAGGCCGGCCCCTCGTCTGCCGCCACTGCGGTCGCACCCCCCGCGTCGGGTTCTCCACCTCCCACCCCTGAGGTCTGAGACCTCTGATCTTGTGCCCTTATTTTGTCGCAATATTTTCTTTCTGTTTGTCTTCACAATTATCCAATCAATAAAGTCAAATTTCTTGTTGTGGATGGCTTCTCCTTCCCCTTCCTCCTTCTTTCTGCTTTTCTCCTTGCAATGAGTCGTTCCCTGATGCTTTTGCCTTCCGATGGCAGTGCCCTGCAGCAGCACTCCCCTTGCCCCTGGGGGTCCTGCTGAAATCGACAATCCAGCGGTTGAAAAAGGAGGTCCTTCACCTGACGAAGAAGTTGAAGAAGACGGAAGGCGAACTCCGCAAATCGAGAGAAGGCCATTTTGAAGCCGCCGCTGAGGCCGCCCACTTTCGGAGTCTCCATGTGAAGGCGATCATGGATTACAGCCGGAGGAAGGCGAACTTCGCAAAGGAACTCGAGGAGTGCAAGAAGAGCACCAGCGACCGTATTTGGGCTCAAGAAGCCAGGATCAGCGCCCTTAAGGTGGAACTGTCAGCTGCGAAGAGGAAGATCGGCCAGCTGGAAGGAAATTTATCCCGGCTCTTGGCCCGGGTCGATGATGAACAGAAGTGGTCGCAGAAGGTCTCCGACCTTCAGAAGCAGCTTCAAGATGCCGAGATGAGCCACGACGTTCAGCGGGCCAGCTGGCGCCAGCAGGTGGAAGAGTATAAAGGGAGATTCCGGACGCGGCCGACGAAGTCGTTCGTCTCCAGAGGCAGCTGGCTAACAGGGCACAGCTTACTTCCGCCCAAGATTCTGAAGAGCTCCAAGCCCTGAGAGGCACTATTGAAGGGATTTCTGTCTCCCTCGGGGAGAAGTCAGCCGAGCTGCAACAAGTGAAGATCCAACTGGCACTTGAGCGACGGGCCGTCGCAGACGCGGAGGCGGAGTCCGAAGTTTTGAGGAAGAGGCATCGAGAAGCAGAGGCTGAGAGCCAGCAACTTCGTCGGGCGCTCCAGGACGCACTGCAAAGAGGGAAGAACTAGAAGGAGAAATAGAGAATCTGAGGCAGTCCTGGTTGAGGGACGGAATAGATAACTCTAGGTCGGAGGGAGCAGGACCTCCTTAGAGCTCTTTTTGCCTTTCTGTCTTATCATGTAGTTACTTCCTTTTTGTCGTTTTGCCCTCCTTTCCTTGGCCTTCCTGGCTTTGTAGTGTGTATATCGAAAATGGAATAAAAAGAGCGTTTTGCGTTACCTCGTCCATGCGCTGCACTAATATCACTGTCTGCCGAACCTTTCTTGCCATCTGTCTTGCCTGATGTTGACATCATTGGGAGGGGGCTTTTTCCTTTCATCTGATCTTGTTAGCCGGCCAAGTTTCGCCACCATTAACCCTTGCTGCAGAAGTCGTGGATGGAGTCCGACTCTCGTAGGGGCCCGGCTGAAGTCTTCCTTGTAGGCGAAACCCGGCTCTCGTAGGAGCCCGGGTGAAGTCTTCCTCGCGGGCGGAACCCGGCTCTTGTAGGAGTCCGGGTGAAGTATTCCTCGCGGGCGGAACCCGGCTCCCGTAGGAGTCTGGGTGAAGTCTTCCTCGCGGGCGAAACCCGGCTCCCGTGGGAGTCCGGGTGAAGTCTTCCTTGCGGGCGGAACCCGGCTCCCGTAGGAGTCCGGGCGAAGTCTTCCTTTGCGTCGTGAACGAAACCCGGCTCCCGTAGGAGTCCGGGCCTTCCATTTTGCTCGAGCCGGTGTGAGGTTCTCCCCTCGTTACCAGCCTGGTTGTGGGGGCGCGTTAGGGCACTGTAAGGCCTCTCCCCCCATCCGGTCTAAAAGAATCGGACCTTCGACTTTGGTCATGTCAGGACGAGGTTCTCCTCCTGTTCCTGACATGGCTGTAGGGGCACATTAGGACGTTGTAAGGCCTCTCCCCCCATCCGGTCTAAAAGAACTGGGCCTTCGACTTTGCTCATGTCAGGACGAGGTTCTCCTCCTGTTCCTGACATGGCTGTGGGGGCACATTAGGGCGTTGTAAGGCCTCTCCCTCCATCCGGTCTAAAAGAACCGGGCCTTTGACTTTGCTCATGTCAGGACGAGGTTCTCCTCCTGTTCCTGACATGGCTGTGGGGGCACATTAGGGCATTGTAAGGCCTCTCCCCCCATCCGGTCTAAAAGAACCGAGCCTTTGACTTTGCTCATGTCAGGACGAGGTTCTCCTCCTGTTCCTGACATGGCTGTGGGGGCACATTAGGGCGTTGTAAGGCCTCTCCCCCCATCCGGTCTAAAAGAATCGGGCCTTTGACTTTGCTCATGTCAGGACGAGGTTCTCCTCCTGTTCCTGACATGGCTGTGGGGGCACATTAGGGTGTTGTAAGGCTTCTCCCCCCATCCGGTCTAAGAGAACCGGGCCTTTGACTTTGCTCATGTCAGGACGAGGTTCTCCTCCTGTTCCTGACATGGCTTTGCTTTTGGAGGGATCATATCCAGTCATAATAAATCCACGCCAGGTGGGAAGGGCACGTTAGGTAGAAAGAAAAGTAGATTCAAGGTGAAATCGTAAGTGATACATTTACAATTTTTTCGCTCCTCCTTGAGGCCCTCCGGTGATGGAGTCGATGGTCCCGATGGGAGGCCGGTCCTCGGGTTGCTCCTCCCTTCTCTGCGGTTCAGGCTGTGGGAGGGCTCTTGGCCGGTCTCCTCTACCCTCAGGCCTGCGGCGGATGAATCTGTCGAGTCGACCTCGCCGAATGAGCTCCTCGATCTCGTCCTGGAGCTGGATGCATTCCTCCGTGTCGTGGCCGTGGTCGTGGTGGTAGAAGCAGAACTTGTTGGGGTTGCACTTCCCGAGGTGTGTGCGCATCCTCTCCGGTCTAGGGAGCTGCTCCCTGACCTCCATTAATACCTGGGCCTTCGAGGCATTGAGGGGGGTGTAGTTGCGAAATCTCCCTGGTGGGGAGCCCCGCCGAACCCCGCGGTCCGGGCTTCTCTGCCTGCGTGCCCGGGGTGGAGTATGGGCGCGCTTATGTCCAGGAGGGGATCGGGAATGCGGCCGGGCTTCCTTTGGCCTTTTCACAACTGCGGGCTTACTCGAATCTCCCGCTTGACGCTCCCTTGCTGTCTCTTCGTCCTTCATTTTGAAGGCTTCTTCCGCTCGGGCGTATCCTTCAGCCCGAGCCAGTAAATCGGCAAAATCCCTGGGGTACTTCTTCTCCAGGGAGAACAAAAGATCATTCTTCTGAAGGCCACCTTTCAGGGCGGTCATGGCAACTGATTGGTCCAAGTTCCAGACCTCCAACGCCGCGATATTAAAGCGGTTGATGTAGGCCCATATGGACTCCCCTTCCCTCTGCTTGATGTTGATGAGGGACTCCGAACCCTTCCGGGGGTGCCGGCTGCTGACAAAATGGGCCACAAATTGGTGGCTCAT
This sequence comes from Elaeis guineensis, assembly GCF_000442705.2. Taxonomy (NCBI): domain Eukaryota; kingdom Viridiplantae; phylum Streptophyta; class Magnoliopsida; order Arecales; family Arecaceae; genus Elaeis; species Elaeis guineensis. The sequence continues at coordinate 16,536,353 of NC_026003.2, read as the reverse complement.
TTGATCGAAGGAAAAGATGGTACCTGGCTTCAAAGCCGAGTACCAGTTCCTCGCTGCTCCCTTCAAAGTAGACGGGAAAGCCCAGCATAAGATGGCGTCAGGAGCGTCGTGAAGCAGCATCATCGTCCGAAAGGCCTCCAAATGATCAACCGGGTCCGAAGTCCCGTCGTAGCTTTCGAACTGGAGAAGCTTGAAGTTTGGCGGGATCGGTTCTTGCATGATCATTTGAGAGAAGGGAGGGTCAGTACAAATATCCTCACCATGAGCGGGGGGCGCGTGGCAGAGTTCTTCAATCTGCCGGTTCATCTCCTGGAGCCTCCGGTCCAGGAAATCCTCTCGACTTCGAGTCTCGAGGGTCCTCTGGCAGAGCGGGGGCAGGGATCTTCCAGGGGTGGAGTCGTGGTCCGATTGAGGGCTCTCTACCCTCGAATTTATTTTCCCGAGAAGGACGGGGCGGCTGGCCCAGGTGGCCCGCCCCGCCGCTGGGTTCTGACATTCCGGAGATGCCCTTTCCGGGTGCGCCGACGCCTGCGGTTGCTGCTGCTGCATTGCTTGCACAGTTTCGATGAGGCCTCTGACCTGCTGTGCCAGCAAGTCAAATTGCTCCACGCCGACCGCCGCCGCCGGAGGAGGAGGAGGAGGCTGGGAAACAAGAGGGGAGGCCGGAGCCTGAGATTTGGCCGCGGAGGTCGTGGACCGTCTTGTGGACGCCTTGCGTGGAGGCATCGAGCATGGATCTCGCGGGAGAAAATTAGGAGTGGGTGTCGGAGAGACGATCGGAGGTGGCTCCGTTGAACACTCCTTTAAGAACAAGGGTACTGCGGAGGTTCGAGCCCTTCTTCTAGCGCCAATCCTGTTGGTGCAAAAATCTGCTTGCGCCGGAGAAGCTGGAGTCGGAGAAGTCGCGGTCGCCGCCGAGACCTGCAAAGGAAGTCTAAACCGGAGGTGGGGTTGCTCCGACAAGACCCTCCGACGCTCAAGTCAGTTCTCTGCCTCAACAAGAATGGAGTGCTCGAACGGAGAATTTAGCAGAGTTTTGAAATAAGAAATGAGCTTATCGAATAACGTATCTGGGTCCCCTTTTATAGGCGGAGGAAGCAACGAATTGATGGCGACATTTGTAACCGTCTGGCAGTGGACTGCCCAGGGTCAGGCGGAGTTTGCTGTGAAGCGTAATGGAACGGATCCGTGGCTATCGCTGGGGTGTGCCACGTGGAGTCTGCCGCATGAAGTGGGGCGGTGTTTTACCGTCGTGACTTGCCAGTAGATGGGAGAATCGCGCAGTATCCGTTGCAGGAGGTGGAGCAGGATCGTGGCCGTTTATCGTGGCTGGTCAGGTAGTAATGGAGCCGTGCAGGATCCGTCATGGGGAGTGGAGCAGTGCTGCGATTGTTATTGCGGCCTGTCAAGGAGTGGTGGAGCTGCGCGGAATTCGCCGCAGAAAATGTAGCAGAATCGTGGCCGCGATCGTGGCCTGGGAGTGCTGATCTGTCGGCTGAAGTTCGGCAGTGGTCAGAGTCCGACCACCGTAGAGGTCCGGACGAAGACTGTCTGCAGCTGTTGGAATCGAGGATGGAGCCCGGCTCCCGTAGGAGTCCGGACGAAGTTTTTCTGCAGTCAAGGTTGATGCTGAGGACGAAGCCCGGCTCCCGTAGGAGTCCGGGTGGAGCCATCCTATAGTCGATGTCGGCGGCGGAGCCCGGCTCCCGTAGGAGTCCGGGCGGAGTCTGCTTGCGGCTGAAGCTGTTGGAGTTCTCGGTGACGGAGCCCGGCTCCCGTAGGAGTCCGGGCGAAGTTGTCGTGTAGTCGATTCCACTGAGGACTTCAGCTGTGGGCATTTTATACCCAACATGATCAATCTTTACTTTAAATTTATTTTATCTATTTTAGTATAAGTATGGAGATTTTTACTGGATTATAAAGCTCATTTCATCTCTCTATTTCTTTTCTTTTATATTTGTCGAGACGCATGGTATCGAATGGTTAGTATTGGGATAAACCGACCGAACCTCGACTTTGATCACTACAACTCCGACAATGCATCGACCGAGCAGATAGTATCAATTCGTCATCGACTGATCGAGCTAATTGCGTAGACCTACTGTTGGCTAATCAACTAAGGTCGGTTGACCGACTAGTATTCGACTACCACCGAGCGACAGCGGACGACTTAGAACATCGGTATGCGTCGGCATGACAGAACTAATAGCCGACAGTCGCTCATAAATTCTGCCGATATAAAGTCGGTTATACTGACGTACGGTCGGCAAACTGCTCAACATACCATAACTGTCACAAACAGTTATCGACTATGTGTCGCGGCTATTAAGGAGAAGTAACACCCTACTAATTCTATATTTATGGTCCGACAATTTAGCACCATAAAAAGCGAACCACGTGCTCGACGGTTACAACAGAATCACCTATAAAAAAAGAGATAAGTGAACAGTATGGGTAAGCCAACTTTAGGCCAAAGCTCTACTATTTCATACAATAAAAGTGACTATTCACCAACTTCCTCTGACTTAAGTATCGGAGAGTCCTCGTCGGACACCAATTCGATCTGTGTGGATGCTGTCTTGCAGGTGCTCGATACCGACGACGAGCGATGGGGAGTTGGCCGCAACAGATTGACGCATCAGGTAGGGGAAGAAAAACAACATTGCATCATGACAAAAATTAGAGCCCAATGCTCAACTGCAACCGGATCAGCAAAACACTCTTCCCGTCGGAAAGAGGTTCCTCCCCCTCCTCCAATAGTAGAGCTTAGTTCCTTACGTCCCATGATCACCACGAACATCCAAATTGCTGCATTTGTGCAGCAAATGAATATTCTTATAGAGGCAGTCAAAAGCCTCCAACAACAGCAGACCTAGCAGCAGTAGCAGCCGCCAGCGGAACAACCGGTGGCACATTCGGTGCCATCCAGGCATAGCCACAGCCATCCGCGATGATCACCTTCCCCTTCTCCGGAGCGACCATCTTGGCTCTCTCACCAAGACGAACAGCAACATTCTTGATGCTCTCTCCATACCGCCCATCATTCACGGTGTTCCTCTTTTTTCCATCTCGACCGCATTAGAAAAGAAAAATGGCCGCGGACACTTTCTGCTTCTCCTTCAGGCTCGTCGAGGGGTTCTACCCCCAGAGTTTCTCAGCAGCATCGGTTCGATGAGTATGAGTGCAAGCTTCAAGAAATCAACCGTCGACTCACCCAACTTCAGGTGGAAGGTCGAAAGTCCTCCAACAACTATGACTTTCACACTGCCCAGCCTCTCTCTCGGTATATCTTGGATGAATCGATCCCATCTCAATTCAAGATACCACAAGTGAAGCCATATGATGGTTCCACCGATCTGATTGACCACCTCGAGAGCTATAAGGCTCTCATGACAATTCAGGGGGCAACCGATGCCCTCTTATGTATCGATTTTTCGACAACTCTTAGGAAAGCTGCTCGAGTCTGGTACTTCGGACTCCAGTCGAAAAGTATATACTCCTTTGGGTAGCTAGAATATTCTTTCGTGGCTCACTTTAGCACCAATCGAAGGCCACCATGAACCTCCGACAGTCTCTTCTTGATCAAACAAAGAGAGACTGAGATACTTCGAGATTTTGTAGCCCGTTTTAATGCGGCCACGCTTGAGATCAAGGACCTCAATGAAAACATAGCCATATCGACCATAAAAAGAGGTCTGAGGGGATCTTAATTTACATATTCTTTGGACAAGACTCTCCTTCGGACTTATGCTGAACTTCTGGAGCGTGCATATAAATATATGCACGCAGACGAAGGAGCTTCTGACCGACACCAAACAGAAGGCAAAAGTCAAAAGAAGAAGAAATGAAAGAAAGGAGGAGCTCCAGCCGAATCGAGTCGGCCATCTTCTAATAAGCAAGCTTCACCCCGACGATGGAGTCCAAGGTCGAGTTACGGCAGGTATGACTCCTATACTCCTCTTTCTGCTCTTCGTGCGTAGATCCTTATAGAAATCAAAAGAGCAGAATACCTACGACACCCTCCACCGATGAAAGCATTACTAAAGAACCGCGACTGAAGGAAGTATTATCGATTTCATCATGATCATGATCACGATTCTGAACAATGCATTCAACTCAGGGATGAGATAGAAGTCTTGATTTGATGAGGCTACCTTGAAAAGTATCGGAGAGATCCACCGACACAACCTCCTGCCGATCGACGACCTCAGTCGCAAACTGAGAAAGCTGTAAATAATCAACCGACTGTAAAGGTGATCAACATGATCTCCAGATGACCAACTTGCAGGGCAACTTCTGAAGAAGAGTCGGTGAAATGATGACGACTCAACAATGTAATAACTTTTTTTGTAAGAAGATGTTCGGAGAATTCAGACTCTCTATGATGATGCTGTTATTGTCTTAGCAATGATAGCAAATTATGATGTAAAAAGAATCTTTGTAGATAATGAAAGTTCAACTGATGTTCTATTTTACTCGATTTTTTTCGAATGCGACTACCTACTGACCAACTCAAAAGAGTCTCGACTCCATTGATCGGCTTTACAGGAGATGCTGTCACAGTGAAAGGAGAAATCTCTCTCCCCTTAACCACAAAAATCAAACCACAACAGAGCACTATTTTTATAATGTTCACGGTGGTTCGAGTACCTTCGGCTTATAACACCATACTCGGACGATCCAAACTTAATACTGTGAGAGCAGTGGTTTCAACATACCATTTATTAGTTCGATTTCCGACAAGATATGAGGTTGGAGAAATATGTGAAGATCAACAACTCGTCTGACGTTGCTTTCTTGTCTCTATCCAAAATAATAAACCTGAAGACTTTTTGTCCGTTGACAAATTGGATCAAAGAGAGAATCAGGAGAAGGGTGAACCAGCTGAACAACTAATTTCTATCCCGTTAAAAGAAGAAAAATCTGAGAAAACGATCCAAATTGGATCGCAGCTATCCTACTCAGAGTGACAACAATTAATAAAATTGCTCAGAGCCAATGCCGATATTTTTGCTTGATCGACCACCGACATGCCTGGGATCCCTTCAGAAATAATAACTCACCGACTTAATATCAATCCAAATGTTAAGCCGGTGAGACAGAAGAAGCGACCTTTTGCTCCTAAAAGATAAAAGGTCATTGATGAAGAAGTTGACAAACTCTTCGCAGCAGGCTTCATCAGAGAAGCTACATATCCCGACTAGCTCGTCAATGTGGTGATGGTAAAAAAAGTCAATGAAAAATAGAGGATTGCATCGACTATACCGATCTGAATGAAGCTTGTTCGAAAAATAGCTTCTCATTGTCGAAGGTTGATCAATTAGTTGATGCAACTTCTGGCCACCGACTTCTGAGCTTCATGGATGCCTTTGCTGGGTATAATCAAATCCGCATGGCACTAGAAGACGAAGAGCATACGGCTTTTATGACCGACAAAGGCATATACTACTACAAAGTAATGCCTTTCAGTCTGAAGAATGCCAGCGCTACCTACCAATGGCTCGTCAATAAAATTTTTAAGGTACAGATCGGATGGAACATAGAAGTATATGTGGACGACATGCTGGTGAAGAGTTTCAAACTTCAGATCATGTTCGGGATCTGGAGGAAGTCTTCGGCACACTCCAATGGCATTAGATGAAGCTAAATCCGACCAAGTGTGTATTTGGAGTAACCTCTGAAAAATTTCTCAGATTTCTTATTTCACAATGAAGAATAGAGGCTAATCTCAAAAAAATAAAAGCTATTATCGACATGAAGCACCCAAGTTCAAAGAAAGAGATACAACAACTCAACGGAAGGATTGCCACGCTCAATCGATTTAATTCTAGATCGGTCGAGAGATGTCTACCATTCTTCAAAACTTTGCAACAGATGAAGGACTTTTATGATCAGATGAATGTCGACAATCCTTCGAAGACTTGAAAACCTACTTGGCTTCTCCACCTTTGCTTACAAAATCAAAGATCGAAGAGACATTGTATCTCTACTTGGCGACTTCAACAGAAGCGATTAGCTCGGTGCTCATCCAGGAGAATGAAAATCGAATCCATCGATCGATCTATTACACTAGCAAAGTACTTCACAATTTTGAAGTCCGATACTCAAGAGCAGAGAAAATAATCTACACCCTAATCATATCGGCATGACTTCATCCATACTTTCAAGCACATCCAATTGTGGTCTTGATAGATCAGCCGTTGAAGACAATCTTACATCGACCTGATACGTCAGGTCGGATGGTGAAGTGGGCAGTGAAGCTTGACGAGTTCAACATGCAATATCGCCCACGATTATCCATAAAGGCACAAGTTCTGGCCGACTTTATCGCAGAATGTACAATATCCGACAATAAGCTAAAAGTTACAGATGATAATACAATAAAGGAGGCTATGACTCCCGACCCTGACCTAAGGTCGACTTGGGTGCTGCATATTGACGGAGCATCTAATGCATGAGGTAGTGGAGCCAGCCTTATACTCAAAAATTTCGAAGGGGTAGTCACTGAATACGTCCTTCGATTCAACTTTAAAGCCTCAAATAATCAAGCCGAATATGAAGCATTTTTAGCCAGCTTGAAGATAGCCAAGGAGCTTGAGATCGACAGTTTCAAAGTCTTCACCGACTCATAACTGATTGCTGGACAAGTCAAGAGTGAATTTGAAGTTCGAGACCATACTATGATGAAGTACCTTCAGAAGGTGAAAGATATTACAGTGAGCTTGAAGTATTTCAAGATCTTTCACATTTTCAGAATCGAAAATGCTCGAACTAACATACTTTCATGATTGGCTACTACTACTTTCAACTCGCTGGATCGAACATTCATTGAATGCCTCGAACAGTCGAGCATCGACAAAGTTAAGGAAGTATTGCAGCTCACTATCGAAACAAGCTGGATGGATCCGATCATCCAATACCTAACCAATGGGATCCTTCCTGCAGACTTTTCGGAAGCTAAACGACTCTGATGGATAGCCTCTCAATATGTGATGATGAATGGTCATCTCTACAAAAGGTCCTTCTCTCTCCCCTTGCTAAAGTGTTTGAGACCTACAGATGTCGACTATGCACTTAGAGAAGTACATGAAGGGATTTATGAAAATCACTTGGAGACAAGTCTCTAGCTTATAAAGTCCTGCGATAAGGATATTATTGGTCCATCATGAAAAAAGATGCAACTGAACTTGTCCAAAGGTGTGAACCATGTCAAAAGTATGTAAATATACAACATCAACCGGCTAGTCAGCTAACATCGATTATAGCACCATGGTCCTTCGTATAATGGGGGATCGACATACTTGATCCTTTTCTCCCGGCATCTGATCAGAGAAAATTTATAGTGATCGCCATCGATTACTTTACCAAATGGATGAAAGTCGAACCTCTAGCGTAAATCACTGAAAGCAAGATGGAAGACTTCATTTAGAAATCCATCATTTACAGATTTGATTTTCCGCACACCATCATTACCGACAATGGTCAACAAGTTGACAACCAAAATTTTAGAGAGTTTTGTGCGAAGTTTCATATTACGCATAAACTTACGTCGGTTGGCCATCCACAGTCCAATAGAGAGGTGGAGGTAACCAACCGAACAATCCTGCATGGGCTAAAAATCCGACTGAATGAAGCCAAAGGCCTCTGGGTGGAAAAACTATATCCAATCTTATGGACATATGAACGACTCCCCACATACCGATCGGAGAATCTTCTTTAATTTAGCTTATGGGACAGAAGCAATGATACCGCTTGAGATCGGATTGCCATCAACAAGAGTGAAACAATATAGTGAACCGAGCAACTCCGAATATCAGAGAGCTGACTTAGATCTCCTTCCAGAACTCCGACAGCAAACTCAAGTTCGGATGGTTGCATATCAGCAAAGGATAGCCCAGTATTATAATGCAAGAGTCAAGCCGAAGATCTTCTGACTAGGAGATTTGGTCTTAAGAAAGGTAGAAATCTCAAAACCCTTGAATCAAGAAAAATTATCTCTGAACTGGAAAGGACCTTACAGAATATCCGAAACTCTTAGATCGGATGCATATCGACTAGAAACCTTCGAAGGGTCAGCGATTTTCTAAACATGGAATGCCGACAATCTGAAGATGTATTATCAATAAAATCATCGATATGTACATTATTTAAAATATAATTAGAATTTTAGAATCACAAGTCTTTGATAAGTTTTATCAACTACTGACTATATGTCGGCTTTCATTGCCAAAGCCGAACTATCTGCTGTACTTTGACACGAAGTTTATTTCAACCTCCACTATTAAAACTGAAGAATCAACTACTTCGATGATGACTGTATTTCGATTCTCCTACAAAAACTGACATACCGACTGCAATCTCAACCAACATCGACTATATAGGCTTTCACTGCAAAAGTCATACTACCGATTATACCTCAATTCTCAATGTCGGCTCTCCATTATAAAAGCTGACTATAGTCGAAAGACTAATATGCCAACTTAGTCCTAACTAAGTGGAATGAAAATACCAAAATGACCAAAGTCGGATTGAAATTATACTGACATGGCTACAACTAGTCGAAGGATATTCGGCTTGCCACCGATTATCAAATGATCCGACGTACAAATTCGACAAAGTGTCGGGTACTAGATATTTGACTTACCATCAAAATACGTCGAGGACTACACGATTAACGGATATTCTATGAGTCTTACCGAATGATCGGATCACCGATCAATGTTCGGTGATTACTTTGCATTGCAGACATTCCAAAAAATAAGAGTTCAAACTTGAAAATTTTTTCATTCATTGTCAACAAAGAGTTACAAAATTAGACTGAAGTTCGACTACAAGTATCAGACTACAAAAAAAAAAGGACAAAATACACCGACTAAGTTTCATCACCGTTCCTGTTCCTTTGTTCGGGGGTAGCATCATCGACTTGAACGATTTCGGGCCTGGTCGGTGCTTCATCTTGAGTCAGAGCAGCATCTTCTGCACCAACCCCATCTTTCGATCCTGGAGGAATGATGCTACTCAAGTCGAGGCTCGGGTATAATTTTTTGACTGCATCTCGACCGTCTTCATACCCAATGCAGTGCGAGATGAAGCCACTTTCGAGGATCTCTTCCTTGAATTCTTTCGAACCTCGAAAATCCTCAACTGCCCTACTTAATGCCTCCCTTGCCGAGTTCGCTTCCGCCTTTACCAAGTCAGCATCGGCTCGAGCGAAGGACAACTCTTCTTCAGCCAGTGCCAACCTTTTCAGGCTGGCCTGATGACATCCACGTTCGGCTTTGAGTTCCTCGATGCATCCGTCTCGCTCCCAACGAAGTCAATGGATAGAGTGCTTCTTGCTTTTGACCAATGATTCAAGAGCCGAAATAGCCTCGTGAGCCGACTTAAGTTCGACCCGAGGATACCAAGTCGTCAGTTAGTCAGAAAATCTCCTCCTGAAGTTTGGCTTCCCACTCCGCCGCTGACTTAAGTTGTTCGAGTGCAGCCGCTTTCTCAGCATCGGTAGCTGCCACCTTATTCTTTCACGCACTATGGATGTCGCCGAACTTCATGTAGCCGGCCTTTAGGTCGGACATGTCATGGATCAACTGCAGACAGAAGATAAGTCGGGTTATAAAAAAAAGAGAAGAAGAGTCTATCAAAGAAACTTACCCTGATGATCATCGGATAAAAGGACGAAAATATTTTGACTACTGACCGTTTCCTCCGATGCTCCCGATCAACCGGAAGAAGAGTAACCTGGCACAGTCATTAGCCAGAATAGAATTGACCAGGGCCGATTCATCGACAGGCACTTGAAGGTCGAAGTGAACCGTATAGCCCTCCGATGCAACTTCTTCCACCGATGTCACCGGAGCTTTCCCTCGATCTGTTGTCGGTGGCCCCATGTTTGAAAGCGAGGGGAAGCTTGAGCTTGACTGCGCCCCAACTGAAGGAGCAACTGGTGCAGCCGTAGATTGTTCAGGCTCTCCTGCCTCGGCCTAAACCTCCTCAGGTGGTGGGACTATCGATGTTGTTTTGGTAGTTCCCCTTGCCGCCCTTTCCTCGGATGACGCAGCAGGGAGCACTATTGGGGCCGACAATGCCAGGACTAGCTCAGGAATCGATGCCGATGGAGCATCGGATTCCACAATCGACGTTGAAATGCCAACTGAAGCTGGTGTTTGATACCTCTTTGACAGCCGTGAAGGCCCGACCTCAAATGCTACCCTCTTCTTGGCAGCGTGCTGATGAATGTTGATGTTCGACACTCGCACCCTCTGTTGCATAGCTACAATTACAATGAAAGTTAGTACAATTCAGCAAGTAAAAAAAAAGTCAGAAATGACCGACCAACTATACTATTCCTAGACGAGGGACCGAACTAAGGTCGGCATCATAAAGGGCCTGTTCGGTTACAAGCTCTTTCTATTTCAGGACCGTCATGTCTTTCAGCTGGTGAAAGTCCTCCTGGTCTTGGACCTCTACTCGGCTGTTGTCGTTGGGACCGATTCGTGGATCGTCCCAATAAAAAGAAAAATCCTAAGGAAGGAAAGAAGAAGCAAAGAAAAACTGATTCTTCCATCTATGAATGGACGATGGAAGATCGATAATAAAGGATAAACCTTTTCAGGGGTTGAAGAATCACCACCCTCGGGCCTTCGGATGAGGTCGGAGGACAAAGTAAGGCTCAGAAAAGAGAAGGACGAGGCATGGTCGGCAACATCCGACACAACAAAGCAAAACTAATTGTTGCCCAGCTATGCAACCCAAGAGGGGGGGTGAATTGGGTTTCTAAAAATTTTAAACTTAACTTATACCTTATAAAAATCGTTTAACAATAGCTAGATAAATAAAGAGAGTATAGTTGATTCAAGGCAAATGATTAAATGCAAGAAGGCAAGAGAATAAAGAAGTTCTAAAGAAGAGCAATTAGGCATAACATAAATAAGAGGATTTATAGTGGTTCGGTGTCAATCTTGCATCTACATCTACTCCCCAAGCTCCTACTTGAGAATTCCAATCCACTAACTTGTATTCAACTTGAATACACACGTCGGAACCTCCGACTCTAGCTATCCCAAGCTAGTCCACTTATTTTTCGGGTACAAGCCAACCCAATACAATCCGATTCATGGTTCGGATCAACCTTCTCTTATTTTGAAACTCTTCCAAAACAAAAATAATAACTCAAATAAAGTATTACAATCAATAGCACAGAAAATATAAAAGAAGCTCCTTAAATGAGCGAATGATGCTTTAAATACACTTTACTCAAAGAGAAGAAGGCTCTTTTCGATTTTCTCAAGGTGGTTGGAGACTTGAATGAGCACTTGAGGAGTTGGTGAGCTTGAATTAAAAGCTTCTTGAATGCTTTGAGTGAGCTCTTGCTTAGGGCTGAAAAGTATGCTTGAAATTTTTTTTTCAAAAATCTCTCTTCTTGATGATTCCCATTTTTTTGTCCCTTTTATAGCTTTAAGGAATGGTGGAGAGCAATCTGGGCTGAAATAGAGTCGTTAGTCCACATTAAATGAGCATTAAATACACTTAAAATGGATTAAAAACTAGCCGTTGTGGAATTTTTTCATCACAGGGGTCGACTCATGGGTCGACTCATGCTCATGGGGTCGACCTCTGTGGAAAACAGCAGAAAATAATGGTTCTGTAATTTTGGCTTAAAAACAACAGAGGTCGACTCATGAGTTGACTCATGCCTGGGGGTCGACCCATGGGGTCGACCCACAGACTATGCCAGCCAAAAAAATCTACGTGCCAATCAGCCCTTTGTGCCATGAGTCGACTCATGAGGTCGACTCAAATTTTCAAACATGGATATCTTTCAAAATATATGTCCAAAAACTATAAAATTTTCATCAATGGATCATAAATCTTTTGTTCTAGCACTTTATGCTTTCAAATCAGGATTTGATAAAATTATGATTTTGCCCCTAACATGCAATAAGTCTTTTTCAAGCAAAAATCATTAGTACCCCTTCAAATGCTTTGTAATCATCAAAATCAATCCAAGGAGCAACAATCTCTCTCTTTTTGATGATGATAAAATACTTGAGCAAAAGCATATATATAAACATTGAGCATGAATTTCAAAGTTATGAAGATGCATTATTTGAATATTATAGCCATGTATTGGAATGAAATGCATCATAGGTAGTTTGAAGATAAATAAAAAATTTGCTACCAATTTGAAAATTGCTTATAAATGCATTTGCTTGAAAAGAAGATTGATTTTTTGGCACATGATACATTTGTGCACATTTGCTCATTTAATTATTTGTGATACCATATTTGCCTAACAATTTGCTTATTGCTTAACAATTTAAAAATTTGCTCATGTGAAAATATCTCATTTACTCATTTGAAAATTTTTTCATTTAGAAAATTTTCTCATTTGCTCATTTGATTATTTCTCAATTTGAAAAGTTGAAAATTTGCTCATTTGAGAATATTTGCTTATTTGAAAATATCTCATTTGCTCATTTGATTATTTCTCCCCTTTTTGACAGCATCAATAGGGATTCTTTACTCCCCTTTTTGAATATTTCTTATTAGTTTGCTCCCCCTTAATATAGCAATCATAAAAGATATACCAATTGGATGCCATATTGCAATTCATAGTATTTTATATCATGGATAAGAGTTATGTTGCATGCACATTATTAAAAGCAACTCAATTTGAAAGTCATTCATTGAAAGTCAAGGAGTATATATTTATAATCAAAAAGTGACTGATTACATAGTTGTTCCAATACATATACCAAAGTACAAAAGTCAATCAGTCAACATCATTACATGGTCCAAAAGATAGATCCTAGACTAAAACTAAGGAAAAGACTAACTACTCAGGATCTAGTAGAGATCATGACTGGATGGATCAGAGTCAGATGAATCAGAAATGAAGTGAGGAGATGAAGGATCACGACCAAGAGCTCGACCTCGACCCCTTCTGCCTCTGCCACGAGTGGAGGTGCCGGCATGAGTGGATGGCTGAGAGGATCCAAAAGGCTGCGAAGCAATAGACTGAGCTGTAAGAGATAGTCTGATAGTGTCCAGAAGATTTAAGGCTCTCGAGACAGACTGTAGTAGTGCAGTGAACTGGGTGGATGCATGCTCACTAGAGCCTCTAATCTCTCTCCTCAGAAAATCAAATCCGCTCTCCAAAACTCCTCTAAGTCTGGCTACCTCCGCAGATAGGTCTGAGATCTTAGTGATGTCTGAAGTGGGATGTGGATGGGCAAGAGCCAGTACTTACCTCTGCAAGTCAAATACCCTGACAGTCAATCTCACTACACAACCCTCAAGCTGCTGAATGTGAACTGACTGATCTATAATCATCTGAAAGACAGTGAAGATGTGAGGGATCAAAATCTGATCAAATACATCATGTGATGTGGATCCCTGTGCAAAAGCTGAAGTGCCCAACTGTCAAGAAAGTAAGGAAGCCACACGCTGAGAGATCGTCTCTATCTGGTCGTCAGCCAATCTGATCTTCGAGGGAAGTGCTCTGCTGTCTGGCTGCTGGACTGGAGTGTGCCTCCTAGTAGACTCTGATGGGCTAGCCTCGGGATCTGAAACGAATAGAATGTCTAGAGATGCTGCCCTGAGATCATGGAGGGGTGAAGATGGTCCTTCTTCCTCAGCTCTATCCTCAGCTCTCTCTTCTACACCTTTAGTCCAACCACCATCAGTCTTGGTAAATCCCATGCGGTGCAGAGTGTGTTGGTTGATGGTGTCAGAGTGAGAAAGCCTAGCTGCTGCCTCTCCCTCAAAACTAACTCCAAACCTCCTGAATACCAAAGTGAGGGCCATACCGAAAGGCAGATGTGCCTTGGATCTATTCAGTGTTTCTCTCATGGCCTCAATCATTAATGCTGGGAGGTTCAGGGGGGTTTGGGTAATCACATGAAACATAATGCAGATGTCTCGGCCTGAGAGGAGGTCATGTCTACCACTTCTAGGGAAGAAAAGCTTTGTTACCATTTGATGTAGTATCCTCATCTCAATGGAAAGAATTTTCGCTTCTAGTTTGTTTAGGCTTCCCGAGAAGGTTCTTCCTAGAATCACATTAATTCCTTCTTCCTTGACTGGGAGTTCCATGTTTGAGTATCCCTCACAGGGTAAATGAAGAATTTCTCCCAAAAGTACAGGATCTAGACGGATTTCTATACCCTTAACAGTGGATTTTACTGTTCCATTGCCATAGCTCAAGTTCAGATAAAATTTCCTAACCAAATCTACATAAGTAATTTTTTTAAGTGAGCAGTAGAATTTCCAACCTTGATCTTTGATTTTTGAACCAATGGAGAACCCCTCTTTTTCAAAAAATCTGAAATCTACATTTTTTTCGGGTTCTACCTTTCTATTAGATAAGGGATCTTACTGGGGCTTAATGGAGACCGAGAAGAAGCTGGAGCAGATGCCGGAGCAGGGATTGAAGCTGACGAGGTCCCAGTTGCCTGTCTCTTTCTGCACACGCCTTCTTCCAACTGACGGACCGATTTTCTTCTTTGTGGGAGCTTCATTTTAGGAGCCATTTCCACCACCAGAGCAAGCAAGGGTCTTAGGAGGTCAAATGTATGAAGAGATAGAGGGATTTTAGGAGAAGGATAGGGATTTTTGGAGGAGTGATACCCCGATTTGGAAGAGAAGGGTAGAATCTAGGGCATGCTCAATCCACTCCAAACAAGGGAGGAGAAGGGGAAGAGCTCGATTCCTAAGGGTCGATTTGAGGTGTAAGGGGTGATGGAAGAAGAGTCTTGAGAAAGGACTTGGGTTTGGAGAAGAAGAGAAGGGGACCTATGGTTTTGGAGGAAGGAAGAAGATGGTAGAATGGGTCGGCTCAAAAGATGGGTTTTCAACAAAAAGAAGGAGTCCGTGGGATTTTAGTCAAAAACTACAAGTTTGCCCTTGGGTCGACCCTAGGGGTCGACTCATGGCACATTGAAACTCAGAAAAATGCTGAGACAATTTCTGAAAAATTCGAAACTTTAGGAGAAGGATATTTGCTCAATGATCAATTATGAGAATGATAATTTTGAGCTTTTAAGCCCAAGAGAAATGATGAGAATTAAGTTCAAGGAGTTTTTGACATTGATCCCTTGGCATCCGAGAGACATTTAAGCAGATGGATCAAGGATTCCTAGTTCTCTCCTAATTTCACAGAATCTATCTTCACTTAGAACCTTTGTAAAGATATCGACTAATTATTTTTCAGTACAAACATAGTCAAGAATTATATCTTTATTTTGAACATGTTCTCTTATGAAATAATGCCTGATTTCAATATGTTTAGATCTAGAATGCTGAATTAGATTTTTAGTAAGATTTATAGCACTAGTGTTATCACATTTTATGGAAGTTTCATTAAGTTTGATACCAAAATCTTCGAGTTGTTGCTTAATCCATAAGATTTGAGCACAACAACTTCCGGCTGCAATGTATTCGACCTCGACCGTAGACAGTGCTACCGAATTTTGTTTCTTGCTAAACCAGGAGATTAGGTTAACTCCAAGAAATTGGCAAGTTCCACTAGTATTTTTTCTATCTAATCTACATCCAGCAAAATCAGCATCTGAATATCTTATTAAATTAATTAATGAGTCCTTAGAGTACCATAATCTTAGAGTTTGTGTACCATTCAAATATCTAAGGATTCTTTTAACAGCATTCAAGTGAGATTCTTTAGGATTAGATTGAAATCGAGCACAAAGACAAACACTAAATATAATATCAGGTCTACTGATAGTTAAATATAGTAGAGAGCCAATCATACCTCTATAAAATTTTAAGTCTACACTTTTACCTTCTTCATCCTTGTCAAGCTTACATGAAGGGCTCATGGGTGTGCCAATTGCTTTGGAGTTCTCCATTCTAAATCTTTTGAGTAATTTTCTTGTGTACTTGCTTTGGATGATGGAGATTCCTTCCTTTGTTTATTTGATTTGGAGTCCGAGGAAGAATGTAAGTTCTCCCATCATGCTCATCTCGAACTCCCCCTGCATGAGCTTTGCAAAATCTTGACAAAGAGTTTCATTAGTAGACCCAAAGATAATGTCATCAACATATACTTGTATAACTAATATATCATCTTGATTTCTTTTAATGAAAATGGTTGTGTCTACATTACCTCTTGAAAAATTATTATTAAGTAAAAATTTACTTAGCCTTTCATACCAAGCCCTGGGTGCTTGTTTCAAGCCATATAAAGCTTTATTTAATTTAAAAACATGATTAAGAAAAGCATGATTTTCAAAATCTCGGGGTTGTTCTACATAGACTTCTTCAGCAATATATCCATTCAAAAAGGCACTTTTGACATCCATTTGAAATAATTTAAATTTCATAAAGCAAGTATATGCAAGTAGAAGTCTAATTGCCTCTAGTCTAGTAACAGGTGCAAAGGTCTCATCAAAATCAATTCTTTCTTCTTGATTATAACCTTTAGCAACCAATCTTGCTTTATTTCTTATTACATTTTCATGTTCATCTAATTTATTCCTAAAAATCCATTTTATGCCAATTATTGAATAATTTTTAGGTCTTGATACTAAAGTCCATATATTATTTTTTTCAAATTGATTAAGTTCTTCTTGTATTGCATTAATCCAGTTATAATCTTTTTCAGCTTCTTCAATGGTTTTAGGTTCAAGATGAGAGACAAAAGCAAAATGATTGAATGCATTTTTAAGTGAAGAATGAGTTCTTACCCCATGCATAGGATCACCAATAATCAGCTCCTTAGGGTGATTGTGAACATACCTCCATTCTTTGGGTAGGTCATTTGTACCTTGAAGTTGTTCTTGTTGTTCTTCACCTCCCTCATCCTGTTTGTCTTCATGTTCCTCATCATCTTGAATTGTTGAATCTTTCAAAGTGATCTCCTTCATTCCTTCTATAAGAGGATCTGCATCATCAACACCTTCATTCTTCCTTGAAGGAAGATCGTTAGATTCATCAAAGACAACATGTATTGACTCCTCTACTACTAAGGTTCTTTTGTTAAAAACCCTAAAAGCTTTACTAGTGGAGGAGTAACCAAGAAAAATTGCTTCATCGAATTTTGCATCAAATTTTTCAAGTCTTTCTTTACCATTGTTTAGTACAAAACATCGGCAACCAAAAACATGAAAATATGCAATATTAGGTTTTCTTCCTTTCCAAAGCTCATAGGGAGTTTTTTTTAAAATTTATCTAATTAAAGCATGATTTAATATGTAACATGCTGTGTTAATAGCTTCCACCCAAAAATATCTTGGAAGGTTGCTTTCACATAGCATGGTACGGGCTATTTCTTCTAGGGTTCTATTTTTTTTTTCTACTACTCCATTTTATTGGGGTGTCCTAGATGCAGAAAAATTATGGCCTATTCTTTTTTCATCACAAAATTTTTCAAAGTCTTGATTTTCAAATTCGATTCCATGATCACTTCGAATATTTTAAATTGAAAATCCTTTCTCATTTGTGACTTTTCGGTAAAATTTAGAGAAAACTTGAAAAGTTTCATCTTTGTGTCCCAAGAAGAAAACCCATGTAAAATGAGAAAAATCATCAATAATTATAAAACCATATCATTTTCCTCCTAGACTAGTAGTTCTAGTAGGTCCAAATAAATCCATGTGTAATAGCTCTAAAGGTCTAAAAGTTGAAACAATATTTTTTGATTTAAATGAAACTCTTGTTTGTTTACCTAGTTGGCATGCATCACAGATTCTATCCTTTTCAAAATTCAATTTTGGCAAACCAAGAACTAATTCCTTCTTAATGAGTTTTGAAAGTGAATGCATGTTAATATGTGTAAGCCTACGATACCAAAGCCAACTAGTCTCATTAATCTTAGCATTCAAGGATACTAGGCATTGCATGTTTATCTTGGATAGATCATTCAAATCTACCATATAAACATTACCATGTCTATGTCCAACAAATTTGATGCCTTCATTAATAGGACTAGTTACAATGCAAACAGAAGATTTAAAAATAACTTTATATCCTTTATCACAAAATTGACTAATGCTTAGTAAATTATACTTTAAACCATCTACTAACAAAATATTTTCAATGTACTTGGAGGGAGTGATACTAATGTTACCTATACCGATGATCTTTCCTTTACCATTGTCTCCAAAGGTGACCATCCCTCCATTCTTAGCATCAAGTGTGATGAATTGGGATTCATCACCAGTCATGTGTCTCGAGCATCTGTTATCAAGATACCATTTCTGTTTGCTCCTTGGGATGCTAGACACACCTGCAGGTAAAAGTCAAGTTTTTGCTTTAGGTACCCAAGCTTTCTTGGGTCCTTTTTGGTTAGTCATAACGGTTCATTTTGAAACCCATATTTTTTTTACATTTGAGTTTACAAATTTGTTAGAGAAGCAAGTGTATGATTTGTGTCCTACTCTACCACATTTGAAGCAAGTAATATTAAAAAACTTGTTACTTGAAGAGTTTACATAGATATTTTTCAGATACTTTTATTTCTTCAAGGGGTTATAGCCAAGTCCAACCTTATCATACATGGCCTTTCGATTTTCAAGAATCATATTAAGTTTATTAGAACTCAAGATGAATTTTTCAACTATTGATTTTAGCTTGACAATTTCATTCTTTAAATTTTGATTTTCTTGAATCATGGTAGATTTTTCAATTGAAATGCTCTCATTTTGTTTCAGTAAAGATTGATTTTTTGATTTTAGATCTTTGTTCTTTATCCCTAATTTTTTAGTTCATCAATTAAATCATAAAAAGCTTCATGCAGTTCTTCAAATGTAAAGTCACTAGGAGTTTCGGAATTTACCTCATTTTCATGTGCCATAAGGCACAAGTTGGCTTGTTCAGTTGAGTCTTCCTCTTCGGAGCTTGAGTCATCACTCCCACTCCAAGTGGCCATCATGGCCTTCTTCTTGTACTTCTTGGGATCCTTCTTCAATTGTGGGCATTCAGACTTGAAGTGTCTCGATTTCTTACATTCATAACAGATAAGGGGCTGGTCTTTATCCTTTTCTTTGCTATGTTCCCCTTTTGTGAGTGGCCTCTTCCTCATTTTTTATTTCTTTTTCCTCAAAAACTTCTTGAATCTTCTGGTAATGAGTGCCATCTCTTCATCCTGCTCTTCATTTTCGGTGTCATCAGTTTCTTCATCTGGTTGAGCTGTGGATTTGAGGGCGATTGTTCTCTTCTTTTTGACTTCTTCCTCTTGATGTTGTTTCATGCTCAGCTCATGTGTCATCAATGATCCAAGAAGCTCTTCCAAGGGTAGGATGTTTAGATCTTTGGCTTCTTGGATACGGTCACTTTGGCTTCTTGGATAGCGGTCACTTTGGCTTCCCAAGTTCTTGGTAAGGATCTGAGAATCTTTCTTACAAGCTCACTGTTAGAATAGGACTTACCAAGACTCTTTAAATCATTTATAATATCAGTAAAGCGAGTAAATATTTCAGTTATAGACTCATCATGCTTCATTTTAAAAAGTTCATATTTATGCACGAGCATGTTAATTTTGGACTCCTTTACTTGATTAGTTCCTTCATGGGTTACTTCTAATCTATCCCATATTTCTTTAGCAGACAAGCAAGTTGAAATGCGATTAAATTCATTAGCATCAAGAGCACAATATAGAACATTCATAGCTTAGCATTTAGTTGGGCCATTTTCTTATCAACCTCATCCCAATCTTTTTCGGATTTGACTGATTCCACACCATCAATAATTTTAGTGGGTGTGTGAGGGCCGTTTACTATGATACTCCACATATCATAGTCAAGTGCTTGAATGAAGATTTTCATTCGAACTTTCCAATAGGTATAGTTGGACCATTGAAAAGTGGAGGTCGGTTAGTAGACTACCCTTCGGCTAGAGAAGTGCCAACTTGAGTTGTCATAGATCTTTAGCTCTTTGATTGGTTAGATCAAAGTAGGGCTAGAGCACCAGGCTCTGATACCACTTGTTGCCCAGCTATGCAACCCAAGAGGGGGGGTGAATTGGGTTTCTAAAAATTTTAAACTTAACTTATACCTTATGAAAATCATTTAACAATAGCTAGATAAATAAAGAGAGTATAGTTGATTCAAGGTAAATGGTTAAATACAAGAAGGCAAGAGAATAAAGAAGTTCTAAAGAAGAGTAATTAGGCACAACACAAACAAGAGGATTTATAGTGGTTCGGTGCCAATCTTGCACCTACATCCACTCCCCAAGCTCCTACTTAGGAATTCAATCTACTAACTTGTATTCAACTTGAATACATACGTCGAACCTCCGACTCTAGCTATCCCAAGCTAGTCACTTATTTTTCGGGTACAAGCCAACCCAATACAATCCGATTCACGGTTTGGATTAACCTTCCCTTGTTTTGAAACCTTTCCAAAATAAAAATAATAACTCAAACAAAGTATTACAATCAATAGCACAGAAAATACAAAAGAAGCTCCTTAAATGAGCAAATGATGCTTTAAATACACTTTACTCAAAGAGAAGAAGGCTTTTTTCGATTTTCTCAAGGTGGTTGGAGACTTGAATGAGCACTTGAGGAGTTGGTGAGCTTGAATTAAAAGCTTCTTGAATACTTTGAGTGAGCTCTTGCTTAGGGCTGAAAAGCATGATTGAAATTCTTTTTTCAAAAATCTCTCCTCTTGATGATTCCCACCTTTTTGTCCCTTTTATAGCTTTAAGGAATGGTGGAGAGCAATCTGGGCTGAAATAGACCGTTAGTCCACATTAAATGAGCATTAAATACACTTAAAATGGGTTAAAAACTAATCATTGCGGAACTTTTCTGTCACAGGGGTCGACTCATGCTCATGGGTCGACTCATGGGTCGACCTCTGTGGAAAACAACAGAAAATAATGGTTCTGTAATTTTGGCTTAAAAACAGCAGAGGTCGACTCATGGGTCGACTCATGCCTGGGGGTCGACCCATGGGGTCGACTCACAGACTGTGCCAGCCAAAAAATCTGCGTGCCAATCAGCCCTTTGTGCCATGAGTCGACTCATGGGGTCGACTCAAATTTTCAAACATGGATATCTTTCAAAATACATGTCCAAAAACTATAAAATTTTCACCAATGGATCATAAATCTTTTGTTCTAGCACTTGATGCTTTCAAATCAGGATTTGGTAAAATTATAATTTTGCCCCTGACATGCAATAAGTCTTTTTCAAGCGAAAATCATTAGTACCCCTTCAAATGCTTTGTAATCATCAAAATCAATCCAAAGAGCAACCACTATCTCACTTTAGGTCCTTTTATTTCAAATAACACCTCTAATTCTTACCAAAAAAATAAAAAAAAGTAGCACCTCCAATAATCACCTATCAATCTCCACTCAGTTCATCGATTAATATTATGATTTGCGATTAATATTTGATCTCACCTACCACTAAGCCGATCATCAAATTCCATATCAAACCGGTAAACTTAGCCGAAATCTGATGGATGAGCTTTAATATTTTTTTATTTTATGGATAATCTAGTTGTTAGCTGTTGTCATAAAATAAATATTAAATATGATTGCTTGCTGAGCGGGCGAATTGTGATGTTTGGTGTGCATGCATATCTGAAAGTATTAAAAATTAAAATAAAAAAATAAAAAAAGATGGGATTGATCTTTCCGGTGGACCTAGCAATTATTGTCTATGATCGTAGGGAGCTGTACCAAGTCCTACCCTATTAGGTGGGACTCATATTGGCAAGCATGCGGACATATATACGGGGCCCCACCATATATGCGTGAAAACAATGCAAGCCGAAAACGTTGCTGGGAGTGGGGTTGGGTGCTGCGGTACCACACCTCTGCAGCCTCTTGGCGTTGAGGTAGGCAGCAGCGTGACCTCCCTTCCATCCATCCCAATCCCGGCAGCCATCCCGGGAGGCACATTTTCTATGCATAATTTTATAAAAATTTGACGTGACGTCTCAGATATTGTAGCCAAACATGCAAGAGAGAGAATTTAGAAAGAGAGGGAGCAAGAGATCACATTCAGGCGATGCCAGCAATCTCTCTCTCACTCCTTCCGTCCCTCTCTGTCCTTAGCCTGACGGAGGACACGAAGCTCGAGACAGTGAAATGACGTTTCGGATTTCCATGAAGAGCCACGATAAAGGACATGACCATGAAACGTCGCCCGGGCTGCCATAGCCTTTCCCGTGGACGTGTTTAAGGAAATTATGAAAAGGCCAAAGTGATTCTAGCTGTCAGAACTCCACCACGGCTAAGATGTTTGAATTTTGACTGCAGCTGGTAAAAGGTGCTTTGCACCAGCTGCGTTGTTCTTTGATCGACAAAGCAACGCCAGCGGTACATACATGCAGCATAATTGCTACTTCGGGAAATGGTTCTGGTGGGGAAGATAATATCGACCTATGCGTGTCCTGAAAATAGACGAGGCATCCATAGTGTTGGAAGTGATACAGTAGTCATACCGAAGAGGGATTAAAAATAAATTTGAAACAAATCGGTGTATAAAAATATTATTATAATATTAATTAAAAATAAAAAAATATAATTTTAATGATAATATTGAGATCGAAATCAGGAGCAAAATCAAGATCAGGATAAAAAGCAAAATCGAGGCCAATGTTGGAAGCTAGATCGAGATCAAAATTAAAATCAAAGATGAAGCTGATGTCAGATGGCCGAATAACCTCAAATGCTGATCCAAGAGATATCATAACTTAAGCTTCTTCCTCAAAGATTTTTGATCGATCCTTAATTCTAATCATATGTCATACCAATAACTATATCAAAATATTCTGAAAAAAGTTAACTCCTTCATAGTTCCACCAAATCATGATGCTCTCCAGTGAGCCATATCTCTACAAACAGCTACCTACATGTGATCGGCTGGATTCACATCAGATCACGTCATTCAATGGCACATGATTGGCCCCCGAAGCCTATTCTCCCCAATCCTTGGTTCAGTCACTAACTCCGACAACATTCATTTGAAGTCTCTAGGTCAGCTCACTAAAGTTAATGGCTTATCATAGTGATTTTGAGATATCTTCTTGTGATCCGTTCACATCCATCTATTAAAGGATATGGATGGCTAAGAGGAAGATAAGGCCACACCACTCTCAAAGATTCTAATTGTCAACTCATGACATTAATAGAGGTGGCCATCATGTACTATAAAGTGATGCCATTCATCAATTCAAACAAATCAAA
Source organism: Elaeis guineensis (assembly GCF_000442705.2). Lineage (NCBI taxonomy): Eukaryota > Viridiplantae > Streptophyta > Magnoliopsida > Arecales > Arecaceae > Elaeis > Elaeis guineensis. Next base: position 16,513,190 of record NC_026003.2, on the reverse strand, counting down.
AGGGTCAGACATAGTGCTCAGAACATGATGAGAGGCAAAAAGGTCCTTTACGGTCTCTCTTTTTTTCAAGGCTCTAATCTCACCTATAAAAAGGTAACTCGGAGACCCTCCAGGTAAGCTTTCTCTCTCTCTCATGAATGCTCATTCTTTTTCTGCTGCTACGAAAAATCTGACTTGAACATCAGAGGATCCCCACCGGAGCCAACTCTGACAGATATTTTTTCATAGGTCTGATCGTTGTCGATCCATCGGACGTCACCTCGCTCCAGCACCTCCAATCCAAGACGGATTCTAGCTGTAATAGAATGATGCTAGAGGAAGGGTGGCTTTGTCGATTTTTAGAAAGAGCAAGCAATCCATTGTCATGCTACCGCAAAGAGCATCTTTAAGGTATTCTAATCCAAGATATGGTTGCTGGTAGAAGCTCTAGTCAGAAATTATACTCTACGTCAGCCATCGGAGGTGGCTTCACAGTCTCTTCTGTCCTTTCGGACGAAACAAATGGTCCACTCTATGCAACTATTAACTTGCCTTGTTAAACGAGAGGCGCCCCCTATTCAAAGCTCTCCTGGTTAGGCTTAAAAATGAGGGCAAATAATTTGAGTTGGAAGGACACAAGTTGATTCATGGAAAGGAGTGACTGCTTTATCAAAGAAATCCATTGCACCACCTCAACGGTAT